>NW_004457724.1:23568-59851 GCF_000313135.1 Acanthamoeba castellanii str. Neff | reverse complement strand
AAGGGCGAACTGGTGCGCAGCTCTCCTCCTCCTTCTCTTTTCTTGAGCTCAAACGCGCAGTAATTGGGGGCACATCTGACCACTGGGCCAACTACAGGACGCCACCGATTCCTCTTCGGCGGCCAGTGGCGGTCGTGGCACCTCAGGTTACGGTGGCGCGCAGCGTGGCGGCGGCGGCGGCGGCGGCGGCGGCTACGGGCGTCAGGCTGCTCCTGCCGGTCGTGCTGGCGGTCAGTTCTCGCCCTGCCAGAAGGCGGTGCTGGAGATCATCAGAACGTCGGGCAGGCAGAGCGGGGCCGGTTGCGCGCTGGGCGAGGTGATCGAGGTCCTGCAGACTTCGTTCTCCGAGGAGGAGCTCAGGGAGGCCATCGAGTGGCTCACGGCCGAGGGGCACCTCTACACCGCCGGCGACGACTTCTTCCGGTGCTCCGAGTAAGCGAGTGTCACTCAACCGCACTAGCGTCTTCCGGAAAGAGAGGGGAGAAGCCACAATACCCCTTGCAGCGCTCACGAAGAGAGAGCCCTCTTGTGTTGTTCATAAAGATTATTCTTACCCTCCACCTTTTCTTTGATGATCAGAACAGAAAACAGAGTTTGCAGAAAGAAAAGATGGAGGGACTGCCGGCGGAGATGGTGGTGGAAGTGCTGGGCTGGGTGCATGCCCGCGACCTTGCCGGTTCCGTGCCGCTGGTGTGCCAGCAGTGGAGGCAGCTTTGCCGCCAGTCGAGCTTGTGGCGCCTCGCCTTCCTCCGCACCTGGCCCCCTCCCCTCTTCCACCTGCGGCCCTGTGTTAGCGCTCGCCCGCCTGCACCGGCGCCCACCACTTCATCTTCGGCCACAGCGAGGCCAACGGCGGGCAAGACGATCAGGAACAACGACAACATCGCCTGGAAGTCGCTGTGTGTGCGCCGCCTCCAGCTCGAGCGACGCTGTACTCCCCCCCCCCCTCCTTCCCCTGTATCGCACTTCGCTTCGCTCTTTAGATGTTGAGTTCGACTTCACTTTCTCTGGCCACCGCGTGCGTGATCAGTTGAGCCAGAGCTGGGGGTGGCCCAGGTGGTGGAGGCCCTGCGCTCAGCGCTGAACGTCGCAGAGCACCGGCTCTTTGTTGAAGACTCCGATGGTGAAGAAGAAGAAGACCAAGAAAAGGAGAAGAGGAACACTTCTGAACCGTCACCCGAGGCAGAGGACGACGAACAAGCTTTCACGAAGAAGCTATTCGACAAAAGAACGGACGGTGAAGAGGAAGACGAAGACGAAGAAGAGCACTGGGAGAAGAGAACAACGCCGGCGGTGACCAAGAAGAGAGCAGCTCCAGAACTGGACCGCAACAAGCCAAACCAAAAGAAAGCGAAAGTGGTGATGGGCGAGGAAAGTGTGGCGGTGGCGGACACAAAGAAGAAGACGAACGACTCTGGCGACACCGCGCGCCCACGAGCTTTCGCGAGGCTCCTCGACCAGGAGCGGATCGCTGCGGTGCGGAACGCGGCAGAGCGCGTGGAGGAGATTTTGAAACCGCTAGACCATGTGTCATACATGCGGCAAGAGACCCGATTCTTTCTCGAGACTTTGGCCGAGACGTGCAGGTGCGCGTGTTGATGGCGATGGCGATGGCGATGGCGGTGGCTGTAGAGGCCTGTGGTAACTTTTGCTTTTCCGCTTCTCTGATTGATATCCCCCTGGACGTATCACGTGGTGGCAGACGGCAAGCGAGCGTTGGCAAGGGTGCGGAGGCCCGGGAGAATGCCCATCACTTGTTCTCGCTTCTTTGCGACCACGCGCTCTACTCCCACATCAACGTTGACGTCGGGTGCGTAGTCACACGACATACAACATGTCGCGCATGACGTTAACGTGCATGTTGTACTCTTACCATCTTATCAAGCAGGAGTGACACGGAAGAGTGTTTCCACCAAGTGTCGGTGTTGATCTATAGTCTCACCACAGGCCTGCCTCTTCACATTAACTTCACCCACGAGGTCGATGGGTCTGGGTTTCTATCATGCGGCCTAAAATGGGAAAGTACACGCACCCACCATTCAATGTGTGGTTGTGGTCGTGTGCGTTGTGTGTGTGGTGTGGTGTGTGTGGTGTGGTGTGGTGTGGTGTGGTGTGTGGTGTGTGTGTGTGTGTGTGTTTCGTGTGCGCACTTTGCACTTCAGGGATTGAAAGGTCTCCCGTGATGTGGGGGGCACAGGGATTGAAGGTGACGACTTTCGTGGCGAGAACTGGTTTTCCTATCAGGTACGCACTCTCGGACCATCACAGCCCTCTCCGCTCTGCTGACGCGAACGCCGATCGGCCGCCACTTTACGTGCAGCACGCTGGTACTCCGCTTTCCCAGGACCCCGGGCTACTCAATGCGCTGGTGACGTACCTCTTCGGCGAGGCCAACGTGGGCCTGATCAGCCACCGCGACTTGCAGGCCTTCCTGCAGGCTGTCTTGGTCGCCCACCCCACAGTCACCACCTTCTTCAGGCTCTGGTGAACAAACGAAGATGAGAGCAGAGCCTCGCGCAGCACGCGACCCCCCTTCGCCCCTCTGTGGCCCGTTGCGGTCTCATAAATAATATTTCTTTTTTGGCGCGTAGAAGACGAAGACGAGTAGAGGAAGAGAAGGAAAGGGAAAGGAGGCGCGAGAGTGGCGGTGGGTTGGTGACAGGAGTGTGTCGAGATGCGGTAGCATAGAAATTTACATGAGGAAACAGCCCTTGCTCTTGTTCTTCTTCTTGACGACCACGGGAGCGACGTCGGCCCCCGAGGCGGCGCCGTCAGCGGCCGGGGTGACGCCCCTGGCCTGCTGCACGCAGTGCACCGCGACGCTGAACACCTTGTCCAGCCCCTTCCTCGTCTTGGCCGACACCTCGAGATAGCTCGCCGCGCTGATGCTCTTCGCCATCTCCTTGCCCTGGACGATAGAAGAAGAAGAGGACAGCAACCATTCATCATCAGCATTTGTACCGACCCGCAAGCGTAGAAAGGAAGCGTAGAAGGTAAAGGTGGAGGGTGGGAGTTTACCTCTTCGGAGGTGATGGGTTCGTATTGTGTGGTGTGTGGGTCGGCAGTCTCGCTGTCTCGAAGATCTACCTTGGTGCCCACCAAAAGATGGGGGATGTTGGGCACGTAGTGGTTCACCTCTGGGTACCACTGCAAGGTGGAGAAGAGAGGATGCATTAGAGGATGCGTGCCCAGGCAGACGAGGAGAGAGAGAGAGAGAGATGAAGTGCAGTGGTTGATGAGGGCCGTTTTACCTTCTCCCTGATCGCATCATAGGAGGCTCGGTTGACGGTGGAGAAGCACAGCAAAACCACGTCGGCACCAGGGTAACTTTGGAGATCAAAGAGCGAGAATGAGACAAAAATGAAGGAACAATGATTAATGAGCTGATTAAGTAGAAGAAATGAGCGGAGCGGATATGGGGGGGGGCTTCGTACCTGAGAGGCCTGAGCCTGTCGTAGTCCTCCTGGCCGGCAGTATCCCAAAGATGGAGAAGGATGTTCTCATTGTCGCTCTTCATTTGGGCGGTGTAGTTCTCGAACACGGTCGGCACGTAGTCCGTGGGGAACTTCTTCGTGGCGTACGAGATGAGAAGAGAAGTCTTACCGACAGCGCCATCACCGACTAGTCATTGCGACATTGAAGAGCATAGTTTAGATCGCCTTGCCGGCATTACAATAAATCAAAAATGGAGGGCAAAGTACCGACTACAAGCTTGATGCGAGTAGCCCCAGCAATGTTCTGTTTAAGGAAGAGGCGGGAAATGCATGAGCACCTCTTGAAATGACGAAAATGAAAGGGCGGACATACCACTTGCTCACCAAGGCCTTCGATTTTGTCCTTCAACTCAGTGACCTTCTCCTTCACTTCTTCATCGTCAAGGTCTGGATTGCGTAGCAAGATAATGGGTCACCTGGGTCCGTACAAAGAAACCAAGAGACAATTGAATGGATACGTACAGGTTTCCCATTTGACGTTGCCCAGCCATTCCAACAGCGCTTCTTTGTCCTGTTAATTCGCCTCAATTTAGTAATGTTCCATGGCAGGCGCGGGGCAGGAAGACGATGTAAGTACCGACATTGCGGTAATGGAAAGTCGTGTTCTTCACGCTCGGGCTCGATTCGTTCTTTATCTACAAAGAATGGCTCTCTTCCTCGATTGGGGGGCGAGATGGATGGCAGCAACAAAAATGTGGAGAAGGGCCTGTGAAGTAAATCAGGACGAATTTGTCTCTCGAGATTCGCCGAATCGACTCAAGTGTTGCCTCTCGCCTCTGCTTCGTGCCTGTTGTCAGCAGCGGTACCGCGTGCGGGAGACCCAATAGCCGTGTACGACTACCGCCCCCAATCGGAGCCCGGCATCTTCCAAATTGCGAGGCCGGTAATTAGTGTCGACGATAACGTAACAGAAAAACCTTTTGGCGCGAAAACGTCGACGCGGGTGTGATTTCGATTCAGTGCATTATCAAGAGAAGATCAGGGTTGCTGCACGGCCGATTCGCTGAGAATGAGTCGATTAACGCGTGACTGCAGGATCGATTTGTGGTTCATGCAGTCCGCTCCGTTTGCCCCATTTGGTTTTTTGGGCCGATTTCGAGCTGGGGTAAAAAATATAAATAATACTAAAAAAAGACATGTTGAATTGAGAAAGTAAACTTGCCCACAACACCAACACGAAAGATGCAGCCTGCACTGGCAACTGTTGCGACATGCAACCTCGACCAATGGGCCATGGATTTTTCGGGCAACCTGGAGCGCATCGTGAGCTCGCTACGCGCTGCACGAGCGGCGGGTGCGAGGTACAGGCTCGGCCCTGAGCTCGAGGTCCCTGGCTATGGATGCGAGGACCACTTCCTCGAGCAGGACACCTTCCTTCACTCCTGGCAATCGCTTGCCGCCATCCTTTCGCCCGAGCTCGTCGGGCTCACCCAGGACATGCTCTGCGACTTCGGCATGCCCGTCATGCATCGGTAGACACCCTTTTTCTTTCTCAATCTTTCGCTACACGAATCCCACCCCATTTATTGGATCCTTAATCGCCTGCCTTCTACTACGCCGATTGATCCATCTATCCAGGGATGTGCGGTACAACTGCCGTGTGTTCGTGCTCAACGGGAAGGTGCTGCTGATCCGTCCGAAGCAGTTCTTGGCCAGCGATGGCAACTACCGCGAGGAGCGTTGGTTCTCGCAGTGGAAGCACAAGCGCACGGTCGAGGACTTCCTCCTGCCCCAGTGCATCCGCGTCATCACGGGTGCGTCGTGCTCGTCTCGTGCCACCACGCGTGCGGTGCGTGCGCACACGTGTGTGGTGCCACGCTGACTCACTCTTCCGACTCTCGGCGACGGACCGCGCGCAGGCCAAACGACGGTGCCGTTCGGCGACTGCTACCTGCAGACGCAGGACACAGCCATCGGTGTCGAGACGTGCGAAGAGCTCTTCACGCCCGACTCGCCCAACATCTACCTCGGCCTCGCTGGCGTAGAGATCTTCGGCAATGGCTCGGGTAAGCCGCGCCTTGCACACCCATTGGGCCAGCCTCAACTCACGGAACGTGTTTCTGAATGTGTGTCGTGCGTGTGCGGTGATGCGTGTTGTGTCGCGTTGCGTGTGGCCTCTTGTCTTGCAAGGCTCTCATCACCAGCTGCGTAAGCTCAACCAGCGCGTGGACCTAATCCACAACGCCACCCGCAAGAATGGCGGTCTCTACCTCTACTCCAACCAGCAGGTTCCACTACCTCTACTCAACAGCCTTCTATCGCCGCCGTTGCTTTTGCTTTTGCTTTTGCTTTTCTCGCTCACACCGGTTGTCGGGGGGGCAGGGCTGTGACGGAGGGCGGATGTACTACGACGGCAGCAGCATGATCTTCATGAACGGCGAACTCCTGGGCCAGGCTTCCCAATTCTCGCTGAAGGACGTCGAAGTCATCACCGCCACCGTCAACCTCGTACGTCCATTTCGACGACACCCTTTGTGGGGTGGGGGGAGGGGCTCGTCACTCGCCTTACGCTCTGTGCTCATCATTAGGACGACGTGCGCGCCTATCGCATGGCGATCGCCAGTCGGAGCTCGCAGGCTGCATCGGCGCCCAAGGTCCCCTCGGTCTTTGTCGATTGGTCGCTATCGACCACAACCGGACCCAGGCCCTCCAAATCCGTCGCACGTACGCTCTGTCCGGGCCGACTTAACACACGACATCACACGACACACGTTCGATTCTATCAACAACCTCGCTGACTTGCTTGCGTTTGTGTCGGCGCCTGGTGCAGCCAGATACCTCTCCGTGTACGAGGAGATCGCTTACGGCCCCGCCTCCTGGCTGTGGGACTACCTCCGCCGTTCCGGTTTGCCGTCCCCCCTCTCGCCTCTTTCTTTCTCTTTCGTTCTTTTGCGCCTTCTCTTCTTTAATGTGTTGCTCACTGTGCGTGTAAAAATACAGGGGTGAGCGGTTACTTCCTTCCGCTGAGCGGCGGCGCCGACAGTTCGGCAGTGGCCGCGATTGTGGGCAGCATGTGCCAGCTGGTGCTTCTGGAGCTGAGCAAGGGCAACGAGCAGGTGCTGCGCGACGTGCGGAGGATTACGCGCATGCCCGACTACACCCCGTCGTCCGCGCAGGACCTGGCCGGCAAGCTCTTCTTCACGTGCTACATGGGCACCACCAACTCATCCAAGGAGACCCGCGAACGCGCCGAGAAGCTCGCGAAGCAGGTAAATACGTGCATAATGCGAAGCAGTATCGTGTCATGTGTTGCGTGTTGTGTAATGTGTCTTGTGTCGTGTGTTGCGTGTTAACTGACATACGTGCGCCTGGTTCTTCTTCTATAGGTTGGCGCGCACCACGTCAACAGCACCATCGACCCGATTGTGTCGGCGTTCATGCAGGCCTTTGCGCAGGTGTCTGACAAGAAGCCTCAGTTCAAGGTCCACGGAGGTTCCACCACCGAGAATCGTACGCACATCCCCCCTCTTGCTCTGAGCGCGAACGCACGCACACAAACACACACACACCGACGTACGACACACTCATTGTGCCGCGCTTGTGTCCCAGTGGCGCTGCAAAACATTCAGGCGCGATCGCGCATGGTGTACGGGTATCTGCTGAGCCAGCTGTTGATGTGGGCCACCGGGCGAGAGGGCAGCCTCCTCGTGCTCGGCGCCGCCAACGTCGACGAAGCGCTCCGCGGCTACATGACCAAATACGATTGCAGGCATGTGCTTCCCTACCTTGCCATCACGTGTGCGTGTGCGGTCGTGCGTGTGCGTGTGCGTGTGCGTGTGCTGCTGTCGTGTGCCGTGTTGTGTGCCGTGCTCATGAGTTGTGGGTTCAGTTCGGCGGACGTCAACCCGATTGGTTCGTTCTCGAAGATCGATCTGCGAGGATTCTTGGAGTGGGCAGCCGATGAAAAGACGCTGGGCTACACTGCGCTCCTCGACGTCGTCCATGCGGCGCCCACCGCCGAACTGGAGCCCATCACCTCCAACTACACCCAGACCGACGAGGGTACCTCCGCATTCGCGTTCGCGTTCTATTAATAGGAGTTAAAATTGTATGTCTGTGTGCAGAGGACATGGGGATGACGTACGCGGAGTTGAGCCACTTCGGACGCCTGAGGAAGATCGGGCTGTGCGGTCCCGTGTCGATGTTCCACAAGCTGGTGCACGAGTGGGACCACCTCACGCCGGCCCAGGTGGCCGAGAAGGTCAAGCGCTTCTTCTTCTACTACTCCATCAACCGGCACAAGATGACCGTCCTCACCCCGTCCTACCACGCCGAGGCCTACTCGCCCGAGGACAACCGCTTCGACCTCCGCCAATTCCTCTACAACTCCAAATGGACCACCCAGTTCGAGTACTCGCCCCCCCCCCCCGTGTGCGGTGTGTGCGGTTGTGGCTGACTGCGCTCCAGGGTCATCGACCAGATGGTGGCGGAGCTCCAGGCTGCGAGCAACTACGTCGATGTCCGTGACACGGCTCCTGCGACGACCATAACACCGGCGGTGGTGTCCGCGGCAGCGGCTGAAGCGGTCAGCCTCGCCAGCGCCGCCCCGGCCACAGGCGGCCCGCAGGCCTGATTTTCTTTTCTCTTGATTTTTTTTGCTTCATTTTGGTTGGCCTATTAAAATGTCAGGAGCGTGGCGGTCATTTCCTTCTTGTGCCACAACAACACAACAACACAAGAAGACATGGCGGACAAGAAGAGTTTTTTCGAGCAGAAGATCAAGGAGGCTACCCCCAAGGTTCACCTCTTCTGCACTTCAACACACTCATCCTTTTTTCCTTCTCTCTTTTTATTTTCATTAATTTATTTATTTTTATTTCTTTTGTTCGTGCAGGACCCGTCCAAGGGTGAGGTGAAGCCGGTGGGCCAGAGGGAGTGGACGCCGAACAATGTGGGCGCTCACTCGTCCCCCAACTACGCCAAGCAGGTCGGCGGCGGCTTCAGACCCAGTACTCCCCCCCAGCCCGCTACGCGCTACCCCCTTTTTTTCTCCCGTTAACACGTTTTTCGCCTCTCTACTCGCCCACCAGACCCACCCCCTCCCAAGAACCTCTCCGACCTGCCCTAGAGGAGCGGTTGAGGCAAGATCAGGATTTACAGGAGAGAGGCAGGATGTGTGTGTATAAAAAACAAGATTGAACGAAGGGTTCACATCAAACAAGTGTGGAAGCATGCTCATCGCGATGAGTGCACGTTTTGTTTGTTGTGTTGTGTTGGCTCCCCAAAATCATCAGACTGTGTGACTGTGTGTGTCGTAACTGCACCACTTCCCTTACTGAGAGGTGGCCTTGTGCATGGCCTGGGCGAGATATTCGACGTTGTGCGAGTTGACGCCCGACACCGACATGCGGCCGTCCAGGTTCATGTACACGTGCAGCGTACGCAGCGTCTGGACCTGTGGCGTTGCGTGCGCGGTGTGTGCGGTGTGTGCGATAACGAACGTGAGTGCCACGAAGACAGTGCAACACACGACGGAGCGCGCGTGTGTGCGGACGAACCTGAGGAGGAGTGAGACCCGAGTAGGCGAACATGCCGATCTGGTTGGTGATGTGCTTCCACGACTTCTTGGAGCCCAGACCCTCGAGGTTGTCGACCAGGGCCTGCCTGGAGCCGATGATGCGGTCGGCCATGGTCTTGACGTCCTTCTGCCACTGCGCTCGCAGGGTGGGGTCCGACAGGATCGTGCCCACGATGCGCGCACCGTACGCCGGCGGGTTGCTGTACATCGGGCGGATCACCTGCGGCGTGTGCCACGTTCACACAGTGTAAGCGAGTGTCGTGTCGTGTCGTGTGTGTCGTGTGTGTCATGTGTCGTGTCGTGTCGTGCGGTCGTGTGCGTACCTGGTTGAGCTGGGACATGACGGCTTCGGTCTCCTTGGCGTCCGAGGTGACGATGTTGAGCGCGCCCACACGCTGGCCGTAGAGGCCCATGTTCTTGGCGTAGGACTGCGCCACGAGCACCTGGTGGCCCTCCTGCGCAAAGTACCTGAACGCCGCACCATCCCTGTCGATGTCACCGCTGGCAAAGCCCTGTCGACGCACACGCACACGCACGACCGCACACACATCACCGCACACATAGAAAATGAGTGACAAGAAAGAACGAAAGCGAAGAAGAAAGGTGGACATGCGAACCTGGTAGGCGCAGTCGAAGAAGACGACGTGGCGCCTCTCCTTGCAGGCGTCGGAGACGAGCTTCCACTGCTCGAACGACGGGTCCACGCCGGTCGGGTTGTGCGCGCACGCGTGCAACAGGATGACCGAACCCTCGGGCGCATTCTTAAGAAGAGGAATGCCAAACAGGCACACATTCCACCAGAGTCAGAGGAATGCGAGTAGTACGAAGGAATGTGAGGTGGTGCTTCAGGGTCCTGAGCTGGGGCGCAGACCTGGAGATCTTCGACGAAGCCCTTGAGGTCGAGGCCGTTGGTGTTGGGGTCGTAGTAGCGGTAGCGCTTGATCTCGAAGCCGTTGAGCTTGAAGATGGGCAGGTGGTTCACGTAGGTCGGGTCGGCCACGTACACCGACACGCCCTTGTGCGTGGGCGGCAGGAAACGCGACAAAAACTCGGCGCCCACCCTCAGCGCTCCTGCATTCCTCACATTCCCACACACCGCACACGCACACGCACACGCACACGCACACCGCACACACACACACACACAACACGCGTGAGTGGAGAATGGAATGCGAGGTATGCCACGCATGCAACGCGCACCAGTGCCGGAGATGGCCTGGACGGTGGCGACGCGCTTGTCCTTGAGCAGCGGGTTGGTCTCGCCGAAGGCGAACTCGGAGGTGCGCTTGCAGAACACGTCCCAGCCCTTGAAGGGCAGGTAGTCGTGGCCGGCCTTCTCGGCGAAGATCTTCTCCTCGGCCATGCGCACCGAGGGCAGCACCCAGTTCTTGCCGTTGTCGTCCTTGTACACGCCACGGCCCAGGTTCACCTTGAGCGGCGATTGGTCCTGTGTGTCGTGTCGTGTCGTGTCGTGTCGTGTTTCATTGCTCTATCAGTGTGTGCGGCGCACGCGTGTGCGTGTGCGGTGGTGTGTGTGTGGTGCGTGTGCGGTGTGTGTGTGTGTGTGGTGCGTGTGCGTACGGCCTCAAAGGCGGCGTTGGTGGCGTGGTTGGAGTCGAGGGGCGCGACGTCGAGGTGCGCCCACAGGGACGAAGCGGCGCGCGCCGAAGACGACGACGCAAACAGCCTCTGCTGCACGGCAGCGCTCGACACCGAGCCGGAAGTCGTTCTGTTCATGTCAAAAAACAAATCACTTAATCAATTAAAATCTACCAAATTTAATACACTTGCATTAAATTTCCTTTTGGTTAGAGATCGATCGATCACCAGTGAGAATACGACAGGCAAATGGGAGAGCGTGAATTAATCTAATTCAAGGATTGATTTGTTGCGATTAAAGAAAACAAATGAATTTAATCGAACTAACTTGACGGTAAATCTTGGGTTGGAGTGTACCTGGTGGCAGCACGCTTGAACATGTTGTGTGTGTGAGTGGCTTGTGTGCTGAGGCGCGTCTTGTTGAATCTAACGGAGGAGAGAGGAACAGGGGTGAACAAGTCACGCGCCCGGCGAAACACAACTCACCGCACCAAAGCAAACGTCCCAAGAGCCCAACAAGGAATTTCCCGTCGACCTAAGCTACGCAGCGCTACGTGTCACTTTCCCGGCATTGGTCCGTTAAATTGAATACCACACATTCTTTCATTTAGCTTACGTGGCGCGCTACGTTAAGAATGGCTGAGACACGAAGGCACCACGTTCGAGACCCGATGAAGATGTTCATGGGTTGGAGGTGGGGCCGATCTTGGCACGGAGGGTCTGGCTGGCCTCGGTCTGGGCGGGCGAGGCCGTGAGGGAGACCAACACCGAGTCCGCGTTCTTGGCCACCAACTCCTCCCGGAACTTGTCTGCTCAGTGGGAACAGCGTAAGCGACCACCGCGTGTCGCGTGTCGCGTGTCGTGATGAGAGGAGGTACCGTTGTCGGCGAGGGTGGAGAGAAGGGCGACGAGACCCAGCACGACGTCGTCGCTCTTGGTCTTGGTGAGCCCGTTGAGCACCACATCGATCAGACCGTCCTCGACGAGCTTGGGCCGGCTCTCCGCCTCCTTGTGGTTGACCAGATGCCTCAGGGCCTTGAGGCCCTCGTTCTGGAGGATCTCGAACGACGAGTCGAGCAGGAAGTGGAGCAGGCCGACGCCCCCGAGCCGCACGATCTCATCGCGGGCCGACTCCTCCTCGGTCAGCACGGCCAGCGTGCGGGCCGCCTCGTACTGGATGCGCTGGTCCTTGGGCTTTCGCGCGGCGTCGGGGTCGTCCTGCTGGGTGGCGTCGATGATGATGGCGTCCTTGATCCTGATGATGGCCTCGAGGCCCTCGAGCGCGATGAACTTTCGCCGGTTCTCGGGCGTGACGAGCAGCGCCTTGATGGCGCCGATGGCGGCGAACATGGCATGCGCGTTGGTCGACGAGAGGCACGCGATGAGGCCCGGGAACACACCGCTCTCGGCCACCTTGGCCTGTGCACAAACACCAAGAGAGAGCGTGTTAGTAAACTCGCGACCGCACACGCACCTTCGCACACGTGTGCGCACACACGCACCTTGTTCTGGGCGGGAATGGCGAGGTTGCGGAGGGCGCCGGCGGCGAGCTGCTGCAGACGAGGGTCCTTGACGAGGAGCAGCTGGCCGAGCAACTGGGCAGCGCCCGCATCCACCAACTTGACGCAGTTCTCATCTAAGGGGACGTCAAGGTTATTTCTACCACCATTGTGTCGTGTCGTGTCGTGTCTCGTGTGTGGTCACGAACCAGAGCGAGCAATGTTTCCGATGATCATGGTGGTGTGCAGCTGAATTTCAGGGTCCTCCGACTTGAGCAAATCAAGCAGTAGATCCGCTTCTTGGAACAGGCTGTTCGCCACCTCGTCTGTTTGGAGGCGTGAAAGCAGAGATGAGCACACCAACACCGACATGGATTGACGGAGTGCGGGCTCGACGGTACCGTTGAGGACAAGCTGGGCGATGATCTTGATGCTCTTCTTGCGGGTGGTGACTTCGTCCGACTTGGCGAGCTTCAGCAGGGGCGCAATGAGGCCCTCGGCGAGGAACCACGTCTTGAGTTCGTCTGCCATTTGGCCAGGAGAGGGGAAAAAAAGCATGAATGGAACGTTCGCTGGCGAACCAACATCGTGCGACGTGGTACCACATCATACCAATGGTGGCCAGGGTGTGGAGAAGATCGGCGGCGGTCGCCTGGGCAGTCTCGGACTCGTCATCGCCGACGAGCGGCACGAGAGCCTTAAGTCCGCCCTCCTTCGCAAACTCAATTGCGTGTTGCTCTGTTGCGTTGCGGTTGAGTGACATTGACATGAAGAAGTGTGCATCGGCAAAAGACGAGCCGGAAGGAGGCGTACTGTTCTCGACCAGAACGCAGAGGGCGTTGAGCGCCTCGACCGTGGTCGATTCGTCCTCGTTCTTGAGCACAAAGTCGACGAGCAGCTTGAGCCCACCGGCCTTGACGATCTCCACCCGGTTGTTTTCTGGGGCACGCACAGCACGTAAGTACATAAGTCTTCGTCATTCGACTCAGTTCAACGCGTTGAGCTGATGACGATGCTAACGAACCGTTGTCGCCGAGGTTCGTGATGACCCGGTAGGCCATCATTTGGACAGTCTCGTTGTCGCTGCGCAGAAGGTCGAACACGACGGGCAGCGCGCCCTTCTCGACGACCAACTCCTTGGCGTCTGCATCGCGCGCCAAAGAAGGGAAGATGGTTCGGGTTTGAGTTCTTTGATCAGAGAAGATGTCCGTCGACGTTGTCATTGGAGGAACACGTACGGTCGGCCGAGGAAATGTTGGCCAGAGCGCCGGTGCTGTTGCGCTTGACCTCCATGTCACCGCTGGCCATCAGCTCGATGAGCCGCGGTACCGCTCCGGCAGCAATGATCTTGTCGATACTCTCCTCTGTTCATGATGGAAGACGCACCGCACCGCACAGACACGCTATGTGAGGCCGCGATTTGTCTGACAGACGGCAACCCACGCACGCACGGAGGCACGAGCAGCACAAACAAATCAAAACAAAAAACTGTACCGTGCTCGTAGGAGAGGTTGCCAAGAGCTCGCGCGGTCCACTTCTGCAGCGGGACATCCTGAGCGCGAATGAGAATGGCGACCAGACGCTCGAGGACGCCCTCGATGGCGCCCAGGCGTTCACGGTTCTCGTCTACATAGAAGCGTGGGCAGGGTCAGCCACAACAAGCTCCACACACAACAAACAAAACGCTACGTAGAAGTTGAGAGGAGGAGGAGGAGGAGTACCGATGCGGGCGAGGTCGCCCACTACCTCGGTGAGCGAGGCGAGCACGGCATCGTCCTCAGACTTGAGCACCAGGGACGCAACCTTGCTCAGGTTGGCCTCGTCCACTTCCACCTTCTTGGCCTCCTCTGTTCGCACAACACACACATGACGTTAAATTCACAAAATAATAAACTTCAAGATTCTGCTTGCATCGGTAATCAAGCTTCGATGCCGTACTTGCATTTGGGCAAACCAATTAAATAATTTTATCCCCCCTCGCGCACAGATTGCTTGAATTTAGAGGCTCTGCACGCACCATCAGGAAAGATTCGGGCAAGTTCTTCCTTGAGTTGATCTAGCGAGAGAGGTTCCATGGTGTGCTGATGTGCTGGTGCTCTTTTTTTCAATTCAAGTAGCAAATGGAAAGGAGCCAAACTTGTTTCGCTGCCCTGGCAAACGGTTTCGGTGTAATTCGAAGAAGTAAGGCCGAAGCGCGTTCGCTTCACACCCGCACCACAGCACGACACACACACAACACACAGGTGCTAACGTGGACGTTCATTCACGATGCTGTGCTGACGGTTTCAGCGTAAAGGTGGCGAAGATGGCGGCAGTTGACGGTGGTAAGTGGACAGACGGAAGGTGGACAGCAATGTAGTGCGGGATGGGCAGTGCTCGAGCTCTTTAGGCATCCTCCTCGCGCGCCTTTCGGAGCGCTTGCAGGCGTTCGTAGTCGGGGTTGATGGCCTTCTTGGGCGGCTCGAAGCTCACCAGCTCCACCTCGAAGATGAGAGTCGCGTTGGGCGGAATCTCAGGCGGCGATCCTGAACATTGTGAGCGGGCCGCTTGAGCGTTAGCGCTGCCAGCAGCAAACAACAACAAACAACAACGACAAGGCGTAGACCCATCAGGGGTGGGACTCGTACCCTCCTTGCCGTAGGCATACTTGGCCTTGATGGTGAGAATGGCCTTCTCGCCCTTCTTCATGGTGGCGAAGGCCCTGTCCCAGCCCTGAATAACCTCGCCTGATCATCACAACGCGAAGGCGGTTAGGGCAACGAAAAGACACAGCCGCAGCTGCACCGACGAAGGCGCGTGCGTTACCTTTGCCGAGGGTGAACTTGAAGGGGTAGCCTTGGCTGGCATCGAACACCTCGCCCGATTCCAGCTTGCCCTCATAGGTCACTAATGGTTGGAAGAAGACAATATACGATCACTTGAGCGCCCAATCGAATCAACTTGTACGAGCTACTCGGCCTGCCAATATGTGTTTTTTCACAATTGAAGAGGTCGAGGCGATGCACGAGAAGATTAACCAGAAATCGAGTAAAATAATAATATTTCTAATAAGATCTGAAGATGAAGGGGTCAACGCAGTACCTAGTACCACTGAGTGCTTCGGTGGAACGCTGCCAGACCCAGCAGCAAGGATTTTCTTCAACACTCCTCCATCATTGGTAATTTTCTCTGTGACATTTCCAGAACATTAGCTTGTTAACACGCTACCATAGCACAGAGCACCACTCAACCAGGTCGAGCAGGTGTATTAGTATACCTCCCTCGGCGGACATCTCTTGACTGTGCTGGATTTTGATTACTGTTTTTCTGATATGCCGCAAATCTGTCGTTTTTCCCGTTTTACTTTTTGTGAAGCAAGATTTATTTATCTATTTATTTATTTGGCTTGCAAAAAATCAAATCAATCCGCGTGCAATTGGAAAGATGAGTCAAAGGGGTGGAGGTGGCAATCAGCGCGGCAGAGGCACGGGCGGCGGACGGCCGCAGCAGGGTGCGCAGCGTAAGAGGGGCGGCCCGCCCCCTGGCTTCGGCACTGCACCATCCTTGACCAAGCGCGACATTGAACAGCAGCAGCAACAACTCAAACACGTACATTGATCCCCAATTGTTCAATCCGTTGCTTCATTGCACTTGGAGCTTTCTGCTACACAAATCTTAGTCTCATCGCGGAACACGCTACACTTTCAGGATCAAGAGAGACAGATGGAGGAGGAGATACAGCGACGAGATGTCGAGAAGCGCGGGTCGGGAGTGAGCGTGGAGACCTCGAGCAGCTACGTGAAGGGCTCCACGCCGGGCCAGCTCACTCGGGTGGCCGACCTCTCCGCACACTGGCTCGACCCCACCCTCCAGCTGCCGCCCTTCCTGCCCCAGGACAACCTCTCCCTCACCGGTACCTTCCAACGCGTGTGCGTGTGAGTGTGCGTGTGCGGTGGTGCATGCGCGCGTGTGCGACGTGACGTGTCAAACTGACTCAGATTGGGTCATTGCATCGGCAGAGGAGCGACTGGCCGGATCGCAGGCGGTGCTTGAGGTGCTCGACGCCGACCTGTCGCGCCTTCTGCGCCAGAAGTACCACGTGTTCTGGAGCCACATCATCTTCGACCCGCGCCTGCTGCGCCTCATCGACTCCTTCCTCCGCTACGCGCGCCGCGCGTTCGACGGCAACGGCGGCGACGACAGCTCGAGCCCGGCCCTCGATCCCCAGTCCACCTACTTCTCCGTGTTCGTCAAGGTCTTCAAGGGTAACATACTTCTTCCTGCCACAGAGTTGCATACTTGAAATTCTCACACACGAGTGGTGCTTCTCTGTGTCGTGTGTGTCGTGCCGTGTCGTGTGTGTCGTGTGCCGTGTGTGCCTGGGTTTAGTGTTGCTCCGCATGTCGACCAACCGGGAGTCGGCGACGGACTTCATGGACGCGCGGTACTTTGCCGATCTGGTCTACGACAAGTGGATCTTTGACGTACCCAAGATTTTCGACATCTGCACCCTCTACGGCTCCTACAACGCCAAGGTACCTTTCTCATTCTTTCTTTCTCTGTTTTCATTTTCATTTCCTAATTTTCGTTTTCGTTCGGCTTTGCAGGAGGTGAACCGATTGGTGTCGTCGCTGCTCAATCTTCAGCCCAAGTACAAGGATGATCTCAAGCAGGCCGTGCCCATCATCTCCCGCGTCGTGCAGGCACGTACCTCTTCTATTACGCTTCCATTGAAGGCGTCGCCATCTCCGTCTTCCTCTGGTCATCTCCAATCAATTTCGTCGGTCTTGCCTCTCACATTCCATGCATTCTTTCCCCCCAATCAGGAAGTGGAGAGGCGGCTGCAGCAGTTGATCAAGGAGGCCGGCCCGCAGGGAAGGACCTTCGACGACGAAGACCAGGTGGACCAGCTGTGCGACGTCGAGTACTACCTGCAGGACATCCTCGCCACCCTCTACGCCTTCCTGCGCATCCACCCCGAGTCGGCCGCCCTCTTCAAGGAGGGCCTCGACGTCGCGCTCCTCGCTCAGCTCTACGACCAGGTCCTGCCCCACCTGTTCCGCATCACCGTCCCGCCCGGCCAGCAAGGTTCGTTCTTTCTTTCGTTCTTTCGTTCTTTCATCATCGCTATTGTTAAGAAGGCGGCGCGCAAGACTGACATGCGGTGTGAATGCAGCGCGGCGGCAAGCTTACCTCCAGCGGGCGAAGAGCTACCTCGTTGCCGTGGGCTACACCCTTCTGCAGCAGTACTACGTGGAGCCGCTTCTCCATGGAACAGGTGATGTGCCCTCCTCTCTCTCTCTCTTTCCGATCTTCCCTTCTCTCTTTGTCGTCTTTTTCGTTCTTTTCTCATCTAATGCGAATATTGACTTTAATGTTGTGTTCACAGGAAGCAATGGCCAGGCCGACAGGAAGGGCAAGCAGCGAGATGACGGCAAGGGTGCGTACTTCTTTCTACTTTAATTATTTGTTTATTATTATCATTATTATGAACGATCTGTTGATTCCCTAATTGCGTGGAAGCAGGCAAGGGCAAAGACAACCATGGTTTGGCCGACCAGTTGCTGAACCTGCTGCAAGCGCTTACCGGCACTGAGGGTGAGACCACCTTCATCCGCGATATCGGCTTCAACTTCCCGCTTCTCGAGACGCTCGAGAGCGTTCGATCGAAACTGTACCTGTCCCCCCTCTCCTTTTCCTCGGCTCCAGCCCACGTCTCTCCCTCTCTCCCTCTCTCTGACACACGCACGACACACACACACACACACACACACACACACACACGACACACACGCACACACGCACACACGCACACAGGGACGCTACTCGCTTTGACTGGGTGGTGGCCATCATCCAGTCCCTCTGCGGCCTCTCCGTGGCGACGCCGGCCGCGGCGAGCGCGCAGCCCTCCTCCGCAGCCTCGGCCGCCTTCGAAGTGGTGCGCTCTCCACACACACAACACGACACGAGTCCCATAACTCATCCCGCGCACTGGTGCGATCGTGCATGAACAGGACGCGAGCCGAGCATCGCTGATCACGCAGGTGCGTGACCTGTTCCCTGAGCTGGGCGAGGGCTTCATCGCGGCGTGCCTCCACTATTTCGAGGACAGCGCCGAGGCGGTGATAGATGCGCTCCTCACCAACGCGCTCCCGGCCGCCCTCACGTCGCTCAAGCGCAACATGCCCCTCCCGGCCAAGCCCGTCGTCGCGGCCGCCACGGCCGCCAGGCCCGCTCAGGCCCAGGCTGCAGCAGCGCAGCCTGCTCAGCCGGCCCAGCCCGAGCGAAGGAACATCTTCGACGACGAAGACTTGAGCAACGTCCGCGTTCTGCACGGCAAGAAGTACGCAGGCGCACCGCACACGCCCGACACACACACACACACACACACACACACACACGCACACACACAGCACACAGTATTGCGTGTGATGCGTCGGCCTGACTTGATCGGTGCGTGTGACGTCCAGGAAACAAGTGGGCGCGCTCAAGCTGATGGCGCAAAAGAGCGAGGTGAAGCAGCTGCGGCGCACGTACGAGCAGTACGAGTACGAAGACGAATACGACGACTCCTACGACACCTTCCAGGCCGTCGGTGACGCCGATGGCGAGGGTCTGGACCCGATTCAGCCGAACCCCAACCGCCCGACCCTGCGACAGCGCGACGCGGACGACGCCAACGACAACGACGAGTCCTCCGCGGCCAAGGCCGCCGGCGAGGGCAACAACGAAAACGGAGACGACAACGAAGACGATGACGATGACGGCTCCACCCAGCAGCGACGTCGGCCTGGGCTCGCCCCGGGCCGAGCGCCTGTAGCCGGACGTGGACGCGGTAGCGTCGGACGAGGGAAACAGCCGCCAGCTGCAGCTCCATCATCATCGGCTTCGCGAGGCGGCGGAGCTGGTCGAGGCGCCGGCGCCGGTGGTGGACGCGGCAGAGGGCGAGGCGGACGAGGACGGGGCGGACCGGCGGGCGACGACATGAGCGACCGACAGAAGCTGCTGAAGGATCGTCACAAGAGCCGCCTGGCCAACCACGACAGGAAGCAGCGTGCGCTCAAGAAGAAAGGCACCACCCTGCCCCCGCCCATGTAATTGGCAGCACAGCAACGCAAGTCACGACCTTTCAAGTTATTCAATTCTTAAAGGCTCGCCAACGACGTGACCCAGCAGCACTCTTTCGATTGTGTAGTCGATCACGTAGGCCAAAGACGAAGATGCCCCACGCTGCTCGCAAGCTTCGCGGTTCATCCCTGTATCGTGGCGAGTCGCACTCGCGCGTGTTGAGTGTTGGGTGGTTGGTAAAAAGTGTGGGCGACGGCGTCAGCGGTGCAGATGATGTTTTGGTGGGAATCGAACCCACGAATCCAGGGGTGTTACCCCTGGGACAATACCACTTTGTTACAGAACGACGAAGTAGCCACTCGACTAAGGCGCTCACACCAACGACCCCAGGCAACCAGTCATCCAGTTCTCACGCTGGCCGTTTAGTTAAGAACAGGAGATGGGGCAGAGCTTTGTCTTTCTTTTGAGAGGGGGTGGACCAATTTAAGAACTTCACGGAGATGTGCAAATGTGAAGCTGATCACTGCTCCCTGGACCGCCTCAACAGCACAGCTGCAAGGAAACTTGGTGCCAGGGCGCCCACAAGAAATAAGTCTAATCTTGAGTTGTGAGGCACATGGCCTCACTACCAGAGATTAAGCTGATAAGAACAGATACTACACTTGATCTTAGCCACGAAGGCCGAGAAGATGCCTTTCCTCCATTGACACTACTCTACTTATACTCCTCAACAGGGAGGAGAACGTGGGAAGTGAAAGGTTTGAGATTTGTCCAGTCCTTCAGCCAACAAAAAAGGTAAAATATCCCAAAAGGAAACAGCTGTCAGCTGTCAGTTGGCAGTGTAACTTGATAGTGTCTGGTGGAGCGGGCAGAGGTGAGCATGGCATGACGCAAGGGTCTATAAAGGCTGGGTACGGGTTGAGCAATGAACATCATCAACGAACAAGCAGTCCAGCCAAAAACCATCATGACCGCCACCGCCCTAAGAACCTGCACTCACCCTCAGCTGCAGGACCCACTCCATGGCGATATCACCGTAATTGTGCATAGCTCCGACGAATCCACAACCACCACCAACATCAACAACACCAATACCACCACCACCTACTACGTGCACCGCCTACTGCTGTCCCTGTGGTCGCCCGTGTTCCGCACTATGCTCACCAACGGCATGCGGGAGTCGACCCACAGCGTGGTCCACCTGCGCGAGCACCCCCTGCACGCCCCGCACTTCGGCCTCGTCCTGGCACGCCTCTACCCCAACGCACCGCCCATGGCCCCCGCCACCGTCCACTCGGTCCTCTACTTCGTGGACAAGTACGACCTGCCCGCCGCGCTCAGGCTCGAGTGCGAGGCCGTGCTCCTCAGGCAGCCGCGGTCGTGGGCGCTGCTGGTCACGGCCCAGACCTACGGCCTCGCCAGCCTGCTGGCCCGGCATGCGGAGTGGGCCAGCGCCAATCTGGACTCCGTGCCCGATGCACCACCATCGGCGGTCGAGGGGGCGCTGCTGCTGGGCGAGATCGAGGTGGAGACGTGGGTCAAGATCATGCGGCACACGATGGCGCGGCTGACCAACACCAAGCAGCTGCTGCGGAAGATGCTGCTGGCCAGCAACTGCAACATGTGCGGCGGGGCACAAGGGTCGGCAGCGGTAGCGGTGTGTGGCAGGAGCTTGTACTGCTCGCACCACGTGCAGTTCATGTGTCTCCTGGCCTCGCTGACCGACACCTCGCCGTAGCTAACTCCTACATACAAGCAACTATTGTGCCATGTTGTAACATACTGGTGTCCAGATATGGTAAGATGACTATTCAAAAAAATAAAAGCAAGAGATTTCATTGGTACACTTCACGGTTGTGGCTCGAGCGCGTCGTAGAGGTCGGCCAACAGGGCGTGTCTGCGCTCGAAATTCTTGGCCGGCTTCGAGAGCTGCGCGCCGCGGCAGCGTTTCATCGAAACGCGAAGTTAGTTACCTTTTTGGTTGGCTGGCGCGAGCGACGGAAGAGCAGCGCAACTTACCCGGAAGTGCTTGGCGCGGGGGAAGACCTCGGCCCAGCGCTGGCCCACGAGCAGGCTCACCTCGCGGGCCAGCGGACAGCGCCCGCCGAGCGGCAGGACGTACTCGATGGCGGCCAGCATGCAGCTCACCAGCTCCACGCCTTGCACGTGTCGCATCTTCGCCACCAGAACGGGCATCATCAGCTCCGCCAGCTCCATCGTTCGCTCTGCTCCCACATTCATTCGTCAGTCCACCGCACACACGACCCGAGACACACACCATCGCACACACCGCACACATGACACATACGGACCTTTGGGGTCACGAAGGCCGCCGGCTCGGGCCAGTTGCATGACGAGGTGGAGGGGCGAGTGGTCGGGGCCGTCGTGGCGCTGGAGTCGGGCGACGCACGAGGCGAAGATAATGTCCTCTTCGCCGTCGTACGGGGCGTCGTCGAGCAGCCCCTGGAGGGTGGCAAAGGCCTTGCGTTGCACGAATGGTGCACCTTGATCGGTGCCGGCGGCGGCGAGGTCCACCAGGAGGTTGGAGGCCGTCAGCCGCTGGCCGGGCGAGCTCCACCTCCACATCCACCGCATCGCCTCGCACGCTCCGTAACGCACCAAGGGCTTCGCACACACGACCGCACACACACGACCGCACGCACCAAAGTGGGTGAGCTCAAATGCAAACAGCTGTTGATCGGGGTCGGCTTACCTCGGGGTCTTGGAGGCAGGCGATGACGTAGGGCGTGTAGGCCAGGGCCTGCTTGATGTGCTCTGCCTGGTGCTCCATGTCGTCGTCGTCGTCGTCGTCATCGTCGTCGTCTCCCTCTTCACCCGCATCATCGTGCGGAGGAGCAACATCGTGCCGGCGCTCGCCGTTGTCGTCGTCATCGTCGTCTTCGCCATCATCGTTTCTATGGTCGTGAAGGTTGTCGCCTTGCTCTTCTTCCTCATCTTCCGTCAGCGGGTCGACTGGAGGCTGCTGGCCATCAGGCCGCCCCTTGTGTCTTGACCTGACGACAGCGCTCAGCGCGACAAGGCCGCTCGCCCTGGATCGACCCCGGGCGGATTTAACCGAGCTTGAGCTTCATTTCGGCCGAACGTTCGTTCGCGACATTGTTGGGCTGGAGCGGGGGGGGGGGCGCGCACCGATGCCACTTGTCCGTTCCGTCGGCCTGCAGCCAGTCGTGGATGGCCACCAGCAGCTTGGTCGCGTTGCGCTCCAAGACGCACATCTGCGACACCAGGCCCAACGCGCGTTCCCTATACTTGGCGAAACCTGATCATGCAACATGCAACACACAACACGACACACAGCCAACGACATGACAGGTTAGTGAGTTGGGTCGGACGGGCTTGTCGAGTGGGCGGAAGGGGAGAGGAGTGCCAGCGGTCGTGGCCGCGAAGAGTTCGCGGAGGTCATGCGGTAAGTGGGCCGCGTCGGCGCTGGTCGAGAAGCCCGGCCTGTTGTTGGCCAGGAAACAGAGCAATTGGGCCGTCAGGCTGCCCTCCCGACGCACCTGCGGGAGCAGGCCCGGGTGGACGATCTCGATGGCTCTGTGTGTGGTGTATGTGTGTGCGGTGCGCGTGTGCGATGTGTTCGTGTGTGCGTGCGGTGGAATCAAATGAGACCAGCGACACGTGGAGCGTGTGGAATGTTAGACCGCTGGGTACCTGGCCACTTGCTCCCGGTCTAGACTCACGCCGCCAGCGAAGACCATCCAGCTAAGCAGAGCTGTCGCCGCACGTGCCACCTTGCCATTCGAATTCTGTGCCGACAGCCACAGTAAACGCCGCAACGAATTAATGCCACGCACACACGACACACGCATGACACGACACACACGACAGACCACACCTGCATTTCGGTGAATGGGGGTTCCAGCAGGACCCGGCTCATGTCGGAGCCGGACTGCCTGGTAAGGGACTTGAGGAGGCGCGCCTTGACGGTTGGGTCCTCTTCCTGGCGAAGCCGGCTCATTCTGAGCTGTCGTTGCACCGCATTAGACACCATTCGAGCCGTGTGTCAAACACACACACACACACACACGCACACCGCACACCGCACACCGCACACCGCACACCGCACACCGCACACCGCACACCGCACACGCACGACCGAGCACACACACACAACACAACACACAACACACACGTGACGCAAACCTGGCAGATCTCGACTCGCAGGTCGTCGTGGCAGTAGCGGAAGTCCAAGGACGAGTAGGCCCACCGGCGGATGTAGTGGTCGGGGTGGATGACTGTGTTGACCATCAGATGGGTCCAGGTCTGGTGCGACACGAAGCCGTGCGGTGTGTGTCGTATGTGCGGTGTGTGCGGTGTGCGTGGGTGCGTGGGTGTTAGTGCCGCGTCAGATATGACCGCGGCAAGAAAAGCCCGAGAGCGGACGCACCCGCTGGCCAAAGATTTGGCCAAACCGGTAGTACATGGCGTCCCTGATGAGCTCGAGGCCGGCTGCGCATCCGGAACGGAAAACGCAGATCATATGAGTCTCATGGATCACCGTCACCATTCCCATAAGGCTCCAGCTTACCTGCCACGATCGCGACGCTCTTGTTGTCCGCAACGAAGCGTATAAAGGGCTCGTCATCGATCGGCTCTGTCACGCGACACGCACGACACACACACACACACACACACCACACACACACACACACACACACACACACACGGCACACACAAAACGCAGCACACGACACACGACACATGTCGAGTGAGAATCATGAGGAGCTGCACATGGACGCGGGCTCGCACCGAGGCGACGGCTGAAGAAGTCGCGATAACGGTGCTCGGCCAGGCGCTCATAGACACGGCCGATGGCCGAGAGCAGGCCGACCGCCGCCAGCTCGGCACCATCGTCACCACCACTCGCGGCTGCTGCGGCTTGCCACACTCTGGTCCACATCCGAGCGAGCAGCTCGGGGATCGCGAGCCGGCACTCGCGCAGCCGCTTGACCGCGACGGACGCCACCGCCTGGTTCAGCCGCGCGAATGCCTCCCTCTTGTCGGCGTCGCTCACGCCACCATCGTCAATGGCGGCTTCACCACCACAACCGGGCTTCTTGTCATCCAGGAATGCGAGGCACGCGTGGGGACCCTCGTCGACAAAGAGCCATTCGAACACGCGCACGAGGGCCACCTCGTCCGTCTTGGGTCGCGACGAGCCGTCGAACGAGGCCGCTCCGCGCTCGATTGACCCCGCGACAGCCTCAACGATGTCGCGGTGCGTCGCTACCCAGCGGACAATCGAGCGCCGCTCCTGGGTTTGTTTTAATATTTAAATATGTAACATCTAAACACAGAATATAGAAGAAATAAAAAATCTAAAAAGATGAATGGGGCAAGGGGTACCCCGACGGGCGGTGGCAGTGTGGCGAACTGGCGGGTGGCGGCGACGATGCTCTGCGCCAGGCGCAGCGGGTCGCGGGGCGCCGCCGGCAGAACGCCACGCCGACCCGTAGCGTTTTTGGGAGTGAGCAGGCGCGCAGTCGCACTCTGCTCCTCGCGGGTCCTCCTCTGCTCCGCGAGCTTCTCCGACTCCTGCTGGTAGAACCGGGGAGCTGCCAGCGGCGGGCCGAAACTGGCACGCTCCCCGCTGCGGTCCTTCTCCTGCTGCTCCATGCTCTCTCGCTACGACCACACGTTGTTTGTGGCGCAGAATAAGGCGTGTAATAAAAGGCCGAAAAGTGATTTTAGGTTCAATTGAAAGAATGGAAAGAATACAGGCAGTTTTGTTCCAAGAAAATTTTGGGCCGACCATAAAAGCGGGAAAACCGGTTGGGCGTTGTTTTTACTTTTGTCGGGTGACCGTTACGAACAACAGCAGTTGGCGTTCTTGGCGGGAGTACCAGTAGTTGCAAAGGCCGTTGCGAGAACCGTTGAAGGCCGAGCGAAGAGGCGGGAAGCAGAAGAAGGCGGGAAGGGAAGGGGCCACTCGCGATAGACAGACCGACACACGTTCATAACCACACCAACCCCTTCGAACCGAACGCGCCTCAGCTGAACATCAACGAAACGTTCGCGGTGGTAATCGGGACTTTAATAATACACTACACATACAACACATCAGACCATGTACGTCATAAAGCGAGATGGCAACCCCGAGCGGGTACGTGATCAATCCCATACTCTGCTCTTCTTGCCTTAGTTCCTTCAATTAATCGAATGGGGCGCTTCCACTACAGGTTTCATTTGATAAGATCACACGAAGGCTTCAGGTCTTGTGCCAGCTGGAGCCGGCTCTTGCCAGCGACGTCGATCCGGTCCTGGTGACCCAGAAGGTCGTTCAGGGCGTCTACAACGGCGTACACACGGCCCAGCTGGACCACCTCGCCGCCGAGACCGCCGCCTACATGGGCTCGCTCAACCCCGGCTACAACGTCCTCGCGGCCCGCATCGCCATCTCGAATCTTCAGAAGGATACTTCGGAATCTCTCCTCGAGACGGCCCGCACACTTCACACCTACGTCAACAGTAAGACCGGCCTCAATTCGGCTCTCATCGCTGACGATGTCTTCGAGGTGATCGCCAACAACACCGAAGCCCTCGAGGCCGCGATCAAGTACGAGCGCGACTTCAACTACACCTACTTTGGCTTCAAGACCCTCGAGCGCTCGTACCTCTTCAGGGTCGACGGCAAGATCGTAGAGCGACCCCAGCACATGCTCATGCGCGTGGCCGTCGGCCTGCACAAGGACAACATCCCCGCCGTGATCGAGACCTACGACCTCTTGTCACAGCAGCTCTTCACCCACGCCACCCCGACGCTCTTCAACGCCGGCACCCCGCGCCCGCAGCTGTCGTCGTGCTTCCTCCTCACCATGAAGGAGGACTCGATCGAGGGCATCTACGACACCCTCAAGCAGTGTGCCCTCATCTCCAAGTCGGCCGGCGGCATCGGCCTCGCCGCGCACCGCATCCGCGCCTCCAACTCGTA
This sequence comes from Acanthamoeba castellanii str. Neff, assembly GCF_000313135.1. Taxonomy (NCBI): domain Eukaryota; phylum Discosea; order Longamoebia; family Acanthamoebidae; genus Acanthamoeba; species Acanthamoeba castellanii. The sequence goes on along the minus strand of NW_004457724.1, from coordinate 33,739 downwards.
CATCCGCGGCACCAACGGCACCTCCAACGGTCTCATCCCCATGCTCCGCGTCTACAACGACACTGCCCGCTACGTCGACCAAGGTATCACTTCTTCTCGAACTCCTTGACACTGGTCCGGTGTCCATCGCTCTTGGTGCAGTGGGTCTCACGCTGTGACCACCACACTTTTGCTTTGCGCAGGAGGTGGTAAGCGCAAGGGTGCTTTCGCCATCTACCTCGAGCCCTGGCACGCGGACATCTTTGACTTCCTCGACCTGAAGAAGAACCACGGCAAGGAGGAGAACCGCGCCCGCGATCTCTTCTACGGCCTGTGGATTCCCGACCTCTTCATGAAGCGCGTGGAGACGGGCGGCGACTGGTCGCTCTTTTGCCCCAACGAGGCCCCCGGCCTGTTTGACTCGTGGGGCAAGGAGTTCGAGGAGAAGTACGAGCGCTACGAGCAGGAGGGCCGCGCGCGCCGCGTGGTCAAGGCCCAGGAACTGTGGTTCGCTATCCTTGAGTCGCAGATCGAGACCGGCACGCCCTACATGCTGTACAAGGACGCCTGCAACGGCAAGTCCAACCAGCAGCACCTCGGCACCATCCAGTCGTCGAACCTGTGCACGGAGGTCGTCCAGTACACGTCGCCCGACGAGGTGGCCGTGTGCAACCTGGCCTCGCTCGCGCTGCCCAAGTTCATCACCAACGGCGAGTTCGACCACAAGAAGCTGCACGACGTCGTGAAGGTGGTCACCAAGAACCTCAACAAGGTGATCGACATCAACTACTACCCCGTGCCCGAGGCCCGCAACTCGAACATGCGCCACAGGCCCATCGGCATCGGAGTGCAGGGCCTGGCCGACGTCTTCATGATCATGCGCCACCCGTGGGAGAGCGACGAGGCCCGCGAGCTCAACCGCGCCATCTTCGAGACCATCTACTACGCCGCCCTGGTCGCCTCGAACGAGCTCGCGCAGGTTGAGGGCACCTACCAGACCTACGAGGGCTCGCCCGCGTCCAAGGGCAAGCTCCAGCCCGACCTCTGGGGCGTCGTGCCGTCGGACAGGTGGGACTGGGCCACGCTCCGCGCCAACATCGCCCAGCACGGTCTGCGCAACTCGCTCCTCGTGGCGCCCATGCCCACGGCCTCGACCTCGCAGATCCTGGGCAACAACGAGTGCTTTGAGCCCTACACGACCAACATCTACACCCGCCGCATCCTCGCCGGCGACTTCACCGTCGTCAACGAGCACCTTCTGCGCGAGCTGCAGCAGCGCGGCCTCTGGTCGCCTGCGCTCAAGAACAAGCTCGTCTCGCACAACGGCTCGGTACAGCGCATCGAGGAGATCCCCGACGACATCAAGAAGCTGTACAAGACCGTGTGGGAGCTCCCGCAGCGCGTCATCATCGACATGGCCGCCGATCGCTCGGCCTACATCGACCAGAGCCAGTCGCTCAACGTCTACATGGGCGAGCCCTCGTTCGCTAAGCTCACCTCGATGCACTTCTACGCCTGGCGCAAGGGCCTCAAGACCGGCATGTACTACCTTCGCACCCGGCCCGCCGCCAACGCGATCCAGTTCACCGTCGATCAGGAGGCGGCCGCCACCGTGCCCGCGCCCAACAAGGCTGCCGCGCCGTCGCCCGTCAAGCAGTCGCCGCTGCGGTCGCCCGCCAAGCAGTCGTCGTCGGTCGATGTGGAGGTGATGATGCGGAAGCCTCTGGCGATGCCCCAGTCGCCCGCGCAGGTCACTGCTGAGTACGACGGCGAGGTCTGCTACCCCGGCTGCGAGAGCTGCAGCGGTTAGAAGCCTTGCCTCTTCATCTTCGTCTTACTCTTTTCATCTTCTTCTACACCGCGCTCTTGTCGAGTAGCGGCTCTCTTCTCTCACCAGCATGTAAAGTGGCTCACAACAAGTTGACAATGAAACAACTATTTTTTGAAACTCTGCGCCCTTCCTCTCCAGACCACGTTGTTACTGGCTCTTCTTGGTGTGCTCACGTTGCTTCTTGTTGTAGGCCTCGCGCAACTCTCTAAACTTCTTGACGGCGGTGGCGTCATCGTCTTGCTCTCCGCTGATGGCCAGCTCGGCGTCGTTCCAGTCGAAGCTGGGAATGTCGGCCTCGAAGCCGAGTACGCTGAGGATGGCGCCCAGCAGCGCCTTGTCCACGGGGTGGACGTGCAGCGTTGGCCAGTTCCTCTGCAACCACGCCCACTCGCCTGGTCGTGGCCAACTGCCCTGATAGGCCTGGTTCGCAGCGAACAGGTCGGCCACCATCTCCACCAGGGCCGCGTCGTTCATTCGTCCAACCTCTCCACTTCTGTGCCAATAAGAGCGTTGCACGTCATACAACCCGCACGCGACAGTCAGTCTGAAGGCGAAGAGGGAAGGTGCCGCACTTGGTCTCAAAGAACTCGGGGTGATGGTCGTTGTGGGCGGTGTGGTGTGCGAAGGCGAGGTCGAAGTCGGGGTCTTGGTCGCGCCTCTTGCCAGCGTTGGTGCCGTAGTAGTGGCAGGCGTAGGGAAAGATCTCGGCGGGGTGGAACTTGGAGAGGTCGTGCACGAGCATGCGACGCCACGAGAGGCGAAAGCTCGGAGGCAGGTGGGCATTCAAGTGGCACCCTGCGACGATGATGACGAGCTTGTGGAAGAGTATGGTGCACGCCACCCGCAGCCAGCTCCACACCAGCCACACTCGATCCATCATGTTTGTAGTTTCGTGTGCGGGCCGCTCCCACGACGTGGAGGACAACTTCAGCGAAACGAGCTTTCACTTGCTTTCACATGCATCTTCTTGATTGTTACAACTACGGCGAACGGTCCGAGGATGGGAGGGAGAGAGAATGTACACATCATAGAAAGAAGGTGCCTGCCGGCCTACTTGGTCTCCATTTTATGTTCGAGATCAATCAGCGTTTACACATCCTCCACGACCTGGGTGACGGTACCCTTGAAGTCCTTGCAGGGCACATAAGAGACGAGCGTGTACATCTTCTCGCTGGCCTCCTCATCCTCGTTCCTCTTGCGGGAGAGGCGCACGCGGACGCGGTAGGGGACGTTCCTGATACCCTGCGACCACACGAACTGGTTGAGCTTGACGTCGAGGCGGACATCGGAGGTGCCCATGGCCTTGCGGGCGAAGGCCTTGATCTCCTTCATGGCACGGGGAGCGCGCTTCTTGAACTGACTGTAACCGCAAACGCAATACACCAGATCAGAAGATGCTTCAATCAGGCAGCGGCATAATTGGGCATTTGACGATAATTCGGCTTCAAAAATCTAAGAAAGAGGGACGTACAGGCCATGCGTGCGCTTGTGCAGGTTGATGGTGTACTCCCGGGCGAGGACGGTGTTCTTGTTCACACCCTTATTCTCTTTCTTAGGCATGGCGATGGAGGGACGGCACGGAGGAGAGGCGATCCAGAAGAGAGGAAAAGCGAAAAAAGGCTGTTTCCGTGTTTTGCTGCCCTCTAAAATCCACCTTTGTCGCTCCCGGTTATTGTCCGACAATCATTCATACCACGAATTCCTTAAATTTAAATGATTTTAAAATTCATTTGGCGCCGTGCAGCAGATTAGATCGATTGTGCGCGTGTGCAAGGTGCCGCATCTCGTCTCCATTTTCCCCCGGGAGTTCGATATATCATTCACGAAGATGGAGCGACGATTCGTTGCGCCTCTTCTGGCGGCTGCCGCTTTTCTGCTCCTCCTGGCTTTCGCCTCCGCATCTTCCGATGACATCGCCGGTTGCGGCGGCTTTGTGCGTCTCTCCAAGGAGCTGCAAAGGTGCGCTCCTCACTTGCAATGGCCAGTGTCATTTGTCTTCTTTCTCTACCCTGCGATTAGCCTTCATTTTTACATCAAAATCTGCCGATTAATTTGAGATCTCAATGACCATGGCGCTGTAGTAAGTCCAAGCTGCCTTACGAGACAATTCACGTTGAATTGGTGAGTGCTGACGGCGAGCTGGTCAAGGAGCGAGCTGAGTGTGCGCCCAATGGCTACTACTTCCTTCCCATCTACGACAAGGGTTCCTTCAACATGCGAGTCCACGGCCCCGAGGGCTGGAATTTCGGTAATTTCCATCTCCACGCTCTTTTTCAATCTTTACTTAGTGTTTTTCACTCAATTCGGCACCCTGCTCTCCTGCAGAGCCGAGCTCTGTCCTGATTGACGAAGGCCGATGCGACTCGTCGCGCGATTACAACTTCATCGTCACTGGTTTCGTTCTTTCGGGCACCGTACGCCCCCCACGTCAAATCTCATGACACTTGTTCTATTTTTTCACCACGCCCATCTTGTCCGGCCACACCACCCGCAGGTCCGCAGTCTGGGCCAGTCCAGCGCGGAGGAGGGCCAGAAGGGACCCGCCGGCGTGGTGATCACGCTCAAGAACAAGGCCAACGCCAAGGTCGCCGACCAGACCACGACCACCGGTCAGGACGGCGCCTTCCACTTCAGCAACGTGTTCCCCGGCACCTACGAGATCGTCGCTTCGCACCCCTCGTGGACCTTCGTCAAGGTACGCGCCACCGACGCCACTGTGCACACCAAACACGATCATCATCACGCTACGCCGTTGCTCACGAAAACACAACTTTTCTTTGTTGTGCAGGATCGCACGGAGGTGAGCTTCGAGTGGGACAACGTGCGGGTGAAGGACGAGCTGCTGGTCGGCGGCTTCGAGGTCTCCGGCTCCGTCCAGTCCGTCGATGAAAACGCCGCCGTGCCCGGCGTCGACTTCATTCTCTACTCGGCGTCCGATCTCAAGGATCTGCCCCTCAGCTGCTCCACCGATGGCGTTTCTGGTACACTGCCCAAGCAGTGCTCCTAATATACTTCTTTCATATTCTGTTTATTTATTTATCAGAGAGGAATGCTAACCATCTAATCAATATTAGGTGCTCCCGAGGAGAAGGGCCTGAAGGCCGTGTGCGGTGCGCGCTCCGATGCGGCCGGCAAGTTCGTCATCAAGGGCGTCCCGTGCGGCCAGTACACCCTCGTGCCGCACTACCGCTCCTCCAACACCAACTACGACCTCCTTCCCTCGCGCGTCGACGTCACCGTCTCGCATGGTACATCATCATCACCACCACCACCACACTGCACACAACATACTCACATACATTTTACCCTCCCGGAATCGAAAAACAGCGAACGCCGAGGTGAGCGAGCCGTTCCGCGTGGCGGGCTTCTCCGTGGAGGGCCGCGTGGTTGACGTCGACGGCGCGGGCATCTCCGGTGCCACCGTGCTGTTCGACGGCGTCGAGAAGGCCACCACCGACGCTGACGGGTTCGTATTCCCCCATTGAACCCGCGCACCGCGCGCAGCGTGCGGCAAGCGCTGACAATAGTATTAATTGGTCGGTGCGCTACAAACACAGACACTACCGTGTCGAGAAGGTGCGCGTGGGCAGCTACGCCGTGGAGGTGGTCAAGGACCACGTCTTCTTCGACGCCCTGAAGAGCGTTCAGCTGTCGCCGTCCAAGGCGCAGGTCCCGCAGATCAAGGCCGCCTCCTACCACCTGTGCGGCCGCGTGAACCTCTCGTCGGGCCGCGCCGACGAGAAGCAGAAGCCCGGCCACCGCGACGTGCTCCTGGTCGATGCCGTCTCTGGTAGCGAGGTACTGGAATGTCTGGCATGTTTGGCTGATTCATGCGACAATTCCTCACATTTTCTGTGCCTGCCTGCCTGCGTGCGCAGGAGCGTCGCTCGACGGATCCCACCGGTGCGTTCTGCTTCGAGGTGGTGCCCGGCCGGTACCGCGTCACCCCCGTCATCTCGGCCGCCGAGGAGCGCGCCGGTCTTCTCTTCGTGCCCGCCAAGCGCGAGGTCACCCTCAACAAGAGCCCCGTTCTCGATGTCAACTTCGGCCAAGCGCTGGTAAGCTCATGAAGCCCGCGCGCGCGCGCACACACACACACAGTACCGACGGCTCACTTGCGCGTTTCCTCTCGATGCGACCGTGCAGGTGACAGTGCAGGGCGTGGTGCGCTGCCTGGAGGCCCCGTGCGATCCCTCCATTTCGATCACCCTCACCGGGACCGACATCGAGTCGCACATGACCGCCAGCCTGAGCCCCGGCGAGAAGCAGGAGGCCACCTACGCCATCCGCGACGTACTTCCCGGCCAGTACCACTCCCTTCAACCCTCCTGTGTCGTGCGTGTCGTGTGTCGTGCGTGTCATGACTTGTCTAAGTCTTGTGTAAATTGCGGTGATTGCAGGTACGAGGTGCAGATCAAGCACGAGTCGTGGTGCTGGAAGCAGACCACCCACAAGCTGGACGTCAAGGCCGAAGCCGAGACCGGCAAGTCCCACATCCAGGCGCCCGAGTTTGTCCACGAAGGGTACACACACCTTGGACTTCTTCCCCCCCCCGGATCTTAAGCCTACTCACCATTCTTCTGACTGGTTGGCGATGGTGCTGTACAGTTACCAGCTGAGCTCGGTCGTGTCGCACGACGTCAAGCTCGTTGCCTCGTTGGACTCGGCGCCCAAGGAGCGTCAGACCTTCGAGCTGACCAAGGGCACCAACCGCTTCTGCCTCAAGTACGCGTCCAGCCCTCGCGTCTGACTGGCGGCGCAAGAATTTGACTCACGCCAATTTCGTGTGTGTGTGTGTGTGGCAATGCGCAGCAAGCCCGGCGTGTACACGCTCACTCCGGTCTCGTGCTACAAGTTCGAGAGGGACACGTACAAGTACGACACGGCCAACCCGCGTCTGCTTGATCTGCAGGCCACCCACTACCTGCTCAACGCCTCCGTGCTCACCGCCGAGCCCGCCTCCAACATCACCATCCACGTCGCGTACGTTTTTATCAACTTGCTTGCATGGGCGACGACAGCGTCGGGCTGACTCTTCGTCGTGACCGTGTGTGTGTGTGTTGTGTTCAGGGTCGACCACTCGCAGAAGGCCGGTCGCAAGGACGCCGCGCACGAGGAGTACTACGTCAGCACTAGCGAGGAACAGCGCAGCGTCGAGGGTGGAAAGCACCACTACGGCTTTGCCCTCTGGGTCGCGCCCGGCGACAAGCTCACTCTCACGCCCAAGGCCTCCACCGGCTCCGACCTCCTGTTCTACCCTTCGTCCACCACCTTCACCCTGTACGCCCTGCCTCTTTTTATTTTTAATCTTTTAAAATATTCTTTAATGTATTTATTTATATTTATATTACTTATTTATATTTATATTGTCGCGTAGGAGCAAGCCCGAGTGCCCTTCGCCCCTCGCGCCGTTCCAGGCCCGCCCCGGCTCGTACGTCAAGGGTCGCGTCGAACCCGCGATCGCGAACGTCCGCATCAGCGTGTACACCACCGGGGAGGACGGCGAGAGGCGCCTCGTCTCCGAGTCCACCACCACGGCCAGCGGCAACTACTCCATCGGACCCCTGCCCGACAACACCCCCTACGAAATCGTACGCGCCCGAACCGTTTTCTCTTTCGTTCTTTACCCCCTCTTGAATGTATGGTATTTATTTATATTTATTCACAACGCATCGACCAACAGGAAGCCGCGCACGAGGGCTACTATTTCAAGCAGACCGAGACCGGCGTGTTCCGTACGCACACACGACGCGACGCGACGCGACACGACACGACGCGACACGACGCGACACCGCCATCTGACCCGTATTCGGTGGGTGCTGTGGCGTGTTGCAGAGACCCAGAAGCTGGGCACCGTGGCGGTGACGGTCAAGGACGAGGCCGGCAACGCGCTGCCGGGCGTGGTCATCTCGCTCTCCGGCGAGGGCTACCGCAGCAACAACCCCACCAACCAACAGGGCGTCTTCACCGTGTCCGCCCTCCACCCGGGCAGCTACTACCTGCGCCCGCTCCTCAAGGAATACGTCTTCACGCCTTCCGCCACGGTACCGTAGCCTGCTTCGAATTCCTACGCCAACCACACACCCTCCTTATCGCGTGTACTCATGTTTGGCGGCGGTCGTGTGTGTATGCTGTGCGTGTGTGCGTGCGTGCGCGTGTGTGTTGGCAGAGCGTGGAGGTGAAGGAGGGACTCGATGAGAAGGTGACCATCAGCGCCAAGCGCGTGGCCTACTCGTGCTTCGGCAAGGTGCGATCTCTCAACGGCGAGGCCGAGAAATTCGTGCCCGTCGAGGCTGTCTCCGCCACCGGCGAGGTCGAAGAGGTGCGCTTCAGCCCCGACATTATTTATTATTTATTTTACATTTACATTTACATTTACATTCCTTTCTCTTGCTAACTTGCCGGTGATCAGACCCAAACGGACGCCGAGGGCAACTTCCGCCTGCGTGGTCTCCAGCCGGGCAAGGAGTACCGTGTTCGCGTCAAGGCCACCGCTGACCAGCGCATCGAGCGTGCCGCGCCCTCCGATGGCTACCTCGTCACACTGGCTGCGGTACACATAAACCGCGCTTGCCTAGTCAGCACCCTGGGTCCACAACTAACCCTCATCGTCAACATTGTTGCGTTGCGTTGTGTTGTTGATCTGCGAACAGAACGAGGCCCTCACGGACGTGCAGAACCAGGACTTCCTGGTGTTCCGTCGTCTGCCCAAGACCGACCTGACCGGCGAGGTGATCGCCGAGCCGCACGTGCTCTCCACTCTCAAGGTCGAGGTGTTCGAGGACGGCAAGTCGGAGGTGGTGAAGAGCGTGGGCCTTGGCCCGTCGACCTTCTTCAACGCCGGGCCCCTGAACCGCGACGCCAAGTACCGCGTTCGCCTTTCGTCCAGCCTCTCGTCTCGCTCCTACTCGCACGCTCCCCAAGAGGTACGCGCTTGCCTCCACCAGAAAAAGAACGAAGACGGCGAAGAAGAACGAAGAACGAGGATGAAGCGTTGAATGCTAGTTTGGTTGTTGACGGCCGTGGGTGGTGGTGTTCAGGTGTCGGTGGATCTCGATTCGGCGACGCACCTGAAGCTCAACTTCACCGCGACCATGCACGATCCCCTGCGTCACGACCTCACGAGCACGCCCATCTTCTCCTTCATTTTGGCCGTCCTTCTCATTGCCCTCGTCTACTTCCACAAGCTCGTACGTTTCCTCTTTTCCTTATTTATTTAATTCCATTTTACTGGTTTTTACAATATTTATTTATATTTGTTATTTATGTCATACACTCACCACTGGCTCGCCTGGTTGTGAATGTAGGCCTTGGAGGTGGGCAAGGCGGCGCTGTCGGGTGACATCAACGCGGTGAGGGGTCTGCTGCGGCCCAAGGCCGAAGAGGAGGAGGACAGCGCGACCTCGTTCCTGTCCCCGCACCACCTTCATCCCGCCAAGGTCGGCCGAGCGGGCGCGCGAAAGAACGCGCCTCGTCCTGGCTACCGTCCCTCGCGCTCCTAATTCCTCTTCTTTCTCTTCCTTCCCACCTCCTTCAACCAACGTCCCATCCACGCCCAAAGCTCCAGCGTTACGATTTACGGGCTGTCGTTTGAAAACACAAACGAAACAAAAAAAATACAAAAGCTTTTTTCCAGCTCCCCAAGAAAATCCTTCATCTCCACCCTCCTTCACCATGATGGCCAGGATGGAACAGCAACTTGCTGACTACGCTAAGAGAATTGCCAAACTGGAACAAGAACTGCAAATGACTGTGTGGTACCTCACCAGAGCCCACAAGAGATTTCTCCTTGGTGCTGTGGCCATCAACTACATCAAAGTGGCTGTACAGTTAATTTTTGGTGCTTGTTGAAATTCCCTGTGTTCTGTATCTGACATTGATGGCACAGAGAAGGATGACAAACAGCAAGCCCACTGGGTCAAGTTTTTGGCCAAGTACCATTCCAATGGCTATGATGGCATTCTAGCCCAGCTCAAGGTGCACAGACACAAGGCACCACCTGGCAACAAGCCATTCAATAGCCATGGCAGCAACAATGAAGAAAGTGATGGTGGCCAGGTCACCCTCAACAATCTAACTGGGATCATACACTGAGCCTTTCCTTCCAATAACCAAGCTGAATTCTGCACCAAGGCCAAAGCCCTTGTTGGTCACCTTGATCTTCTCTGCAGTAAACTGCCATGGAAGGGACTTCTGCATGATATGTGCACCACTAGATCACAGTCTTGTTTCTTATCAACCTCAGAAAGAGCTGACTTGCCCTGTAGCTGTTGCCCAGCATTAGGATCAACCCAAGGAGGGCTGAGTTCACATCAGACCTCTTTGAGAGGGAGAGCCATTGCTGACACAAGCCACATTCCT
>NW_004457724.1:21998-23547 GCF_000313135.1 Acanthamoeba castellanii str. Neff | reverse complement strand
AGTTCTTGGCCTTGGCCTGGTCGGCCGTCTGTTCGTGAGCATTCTCGCCAGCGTGAGCATCGATGTCGCCCAAATCCTTCACAACGTAGCCGAGATTCTTGGTGGTTTGCTCCAATCCTGCATCGCGCAGGGCCGCGGGCGCGAGATCGACGCCACCCTTGGGCTGGCCACCGCGGAAGGGGATGCCGAGGATGGTGACTTGGGGAGTAGGAGTGGTGTTCATCTTGTTCGAATCTCGTAAAGGAATGTGTTGGTGTCTGTTCGAGATTATTTGATTGTTTGTTGTTCGTTTCGTTCTAGCCGATTGATTGAACGAAGAATGTCACGCGTGATGCTGATTGCTGTTGTGTTGGTTGTTGATGTGTTCTGTTCGTCTACGGTGTGATGGTGGAAGCTTCGTGAGCCTTAAATACCTATCGCCGCGAGTGCTCCCCGAAAACGCACATCCTTCGCCGTGCGTCACATGCCATCATCTGATCCCGAATAATCACGAACACCAAAGCTTCGCGTTTTGTGCACCTTGAAATACATGGGCAGCGAAAATGAGCCGACCGCGTGCGCTGTCGACAAATACTAGGAACACGCGGGTAATCCTCCAGTAATTCGCCATATTATCTGCCTATTTGCAGAAAAGTGGAGGACAACAATGAGGTAACAACCAGGTGCACCCTCACCTTCTGTGGCCCTGTTCAACTCCTTCTGGGAAGTGGGAAGGTGTTGGTGTTTGGCAGGTGTGTGGTGGCAGTCTGAACTCCACAAGTGCTGTCTGTGCCACATAACATCATGCTTCACCTTGGGGGTGGAAGAACCAGAATGCCCCTGTTGCCACCCAAGGTACAGCCCACTGGGTATGCCAACAGGTACAAAGTGGAACAAGGGGAAGGAAAGGTAGTGTGTGCATTCCCATGGGAACAACCCTTTGTAAACTAGTCTAGAAAAAGAAGGTGCTTGCCACAAACATGTTTTACTCTTGTTGCAACTCTTGCAGCTTGTGTGATGTTAGCTGTGTTGAATTCCATGTGGCGGGAGTTCCCTAGGCAACTGTCAAAGCAGAAAGAAAATCAAGGAACGCATGAGAAATTCTGGACGTAAAGGAGGCCATTGAATCATCGAGGCGAAGATGAGTGGTGCTGGCCCACCGCCCGTTCCAATGGGTTTAGTCAGCCCCGAGATGGGTTATTACAACTCAATTCCTTTCGCACAATCGATGGGGTTCCCAACGGATAGGCTAAACGGCAACTATGCTCCGCCATCGAATGGCCACCCGACAACGTCCGCCGTTTCGCCTCTGCTCCCCCCTTGTGGCTGTTGTCACGATTTGACACCATCTGCCTCGGGAGCTCCTGCATATTCCCATTACGCCTCATCTCTGCCCAACTCGCGACACGCCGCTACGCAATCGTCATCATTTCCTGAAATCACGATGGAGAATTTCACCTCCTCTACAACGACCTCCTTCTCCACTTTCGTCTCTGCTCCTCTCAAAGGGAGACAGGGCAAGCGCGGCCCGAAGGCAGCATCTAGCAGCACTGCCAATGGATGGAATGGC
>NW_004457724.1:9979-21976 GCF_000313135.1 Acanthamoeba castellanii str. Neff | reverse complement strand
AGCCTTAAATACCTATCGCCGCGAGTGCTCCCCGAAAACGCACATCCTTCGCCGTGCGTCACATGCCATCATCTGATCCCGAATAATCACGAACACCAAAGCTTCGCGTTTTGTGCACCTTGAAATGCGGTGCTGCGAAAATGAGCCGAACCCCACGCGATGTCGACGAATACTAGGAACACGCGGGTAATCACCCAGTAATTCGCCATATTATCTGCCTATTTGCAGAAAAGTGGAGGAACTACAAAGGCAACAACCAGGTTCACCTGCATCTTCTGTTCAACTCCTTCTTGGAAGTGGGAAAGGAAGGTGTTGGTGTTTGGCAGGTGTGTGGTGGCAGTCTGAACTCCTAATGTTTGTAATGTGAAACCAACCAATGCAGTGAGCACACCTTTTACAACTGCCTGGGTTGCCTAATATAAAAATTGTGGAGCTGGCTTGTACAAGCCTTCAATGTGGAGTGGATCTAGAAGGAGCAACAAAAGGTTGAAGGTGCTTCCCACAAACATGTTATACTTGTTGCAACTCTTGCAGCTTGTGTGCTGTTAGCTGCGCTAATTGAATTCCACGTGGGTGTTGAGTTACCTAGGCAACTGTTAAAGCAGAAAGAAAATCAAGGAACGCATGAGAAATTCTGGACATAAAGGAGGCCATTGAATCATCGAGGCGAAGATGAGTGGTGCTGGCCCACCGCCCGTTCCAATGGGTTTAGTCAGCCCCGAGATGGGTTATTACAACTCAATTCCTTTCGCACAATCGATGGGGTTCCCAACGGATAGGCTAAACGGCAACTATGCTCCGCCATCGAATGGCCACCCGACAACGTCCGCCGTTTCGCCTCTGCTCCCCCCTTGTGGCTGTTGTCACGATTTGACACCATCTGCCTCGGGAGCTCCTGCATATTCCCATTACGCCTCATCTCTGCCCAACTCGCGACACGCCGCTACGCAATCGTCATCATTTCCTGAAATCACGATGGAGAATTTCACCTCCTCTACAACGACCTCCTTCTCCACTTTCGTCTCTGCTCCTCTCAAAGGGAGACAGGGCAAGCGCGGCCCGAAGGCAGCATCTAGCAGCACTGCCAATGGATGGAATGGCAACGCGAACGGCAAAGGTGGAAGAGCAGCCCTTGGCGGTTCGCGTAGAGACTGGCGTCGGCCACAGCAAGAGGAAACCGAAAGCAGCTCATCAGATCAGGAAGAAGCAGAACACGAAGTAGCGGCACCCGCACCTACGAGCACGAACCCGAACAAAGAGAAGGAAGAGGCTGCCGCTACGCCACTGCCCATCGACAGGGGCAACACCGACCACGACCCCTTTGCTGTGGAGATGTACGCTCTTCTCCTCCCCTTTCCTGTGCATCTCTCATCGACGTCGAGCGCTGGGCTCCTTGCTGACGTGTTCTGGTTTGATCTGTCGTGGTGTGTCATGTGGTGTGGCCATCCTCTACGTGTGGCGTACCCCTGGGTGTATGTTGTTACACACGCGAAGGCGGTTGCGCCGTGGATGGGAGCGGGAGCGCTGCGACATGGCCTGGCGCTGGACGTGGCTGCAGCTGCAGATCGCTGAGCTCAACCGACAGTCGCGCGACTGGGAGGACCGGCTCGACCGCAAGCGACGCTCGCGGCAGCGCGTGGTGCCGCTGGTCGGGGACAGCGACAGCAACGGCGACAACGCTCAAGGCTTAACGTTGAATCCCTCGTCGCCGCCGTCTTCCTGCCTGCGCACGATGGGACTCGTGCCACCCACGCGCCATCGCAAGCTGTCGCGGCCACGTGTGCCCAACAAGTACAAGCCACCGCCGCTGCCGCAGTTCGACGACGACGCGCCACATCCGCTCTTCTCCTCTCCATTCCCTGGTTCGGCCCCGTCGCTTGCTCTCTCTCTCTCTGTGCGTGCGTGCGTGCGCTTTCTCTTCGAGCATGGCCCATACGGTGCTCGTAGATGATGCTCACAGTGGTCTGTGGTCGCACAGGGCTCTATGCAAACAGGCGACCGTCTCAGGCCGCCGACCAGCCGGCCACGCCCCTGGCGGCCACGGGTGCGGTCGACGGCGCTCCTGATCTCGAGCGGAGCTCCGTGCCCGTCGACGCTGCTGCCGTTGCCGTTGCTGCTGCTGCTGGGAAGACTCCCGCAGTGGTTGCTGCGTCACAGCAGCACCAAAGCAGACGGACGGCGCCAAGCCCAACAACGCGAGCATAAGCAAGAAGAGGAGACGAGAGGAGAGAGAACCGATCGAAGTGATCGACCGCCCGCCGCCGCCTAAAGTCGAGCCTCTTGCTAGTCGGCCCACGCCCACCGCTGGCCGGGGTAAGGCCGTTGATCGACGACCTCCTCCAGGTACGCACCAACGCCACGCAGTTTATTGATTTGTGGCGACACGCTAGGTCGCTAACGCGCGGGGGGTGAAGTTGTGCGCGCAGTGAGCTCCAAGGCTTTAGCCAAGCCCCAGCAGGCTGCGAAGGGGCCGGCCAAGAAGAAGAAACGAAAGTACTCCAACCTGCGATCGAGCGACTTTGACATCAACAACTACGTGAGCCTCGGCAATTCGACCGTGATCACCACCGAGCACCTGCGCACCGAGAGCATCTACACGCCCACCTGGCGCCTTCTGGCCGAAGACGAAGACCCGCCCAGCGCAGCAGCGACCGGCGATGGGTCATCGAGCGAGGTAAACAACCACCACTTTAAACCACAACCAATCGCAATCAACCACAACCTAACGACCCATGTTGTACAACGCACGATGGCAGGAGGACACGTCAGATGAAACATTTGCGTTCCGTCACTTCGAGCAAGAGCTGGTCGAGCGGCGGCGCTATTTGGCACCCAAGCTCGAGAAGGAGCGCAAGCAGCGCCTGCGTCGGGGACGGGGCGGCGCTGCCGCGGCTACGGCCGCGCCTGCCGCAGTGGCCTCGGGACTCGGCAAGAGCGATGCAGCAATCGATCACGCGGCGAAGGACTCGACCGGTGCTGCCTCTATCGGTGGTGGTGGTGGTAAACCCCAGGTGCTGCCCACGAGTGCGCGAGCCGCAGGCAACGCGCGGGCGCACATGTCGCAGGTCATCAGCTCCCTGGCGGCCCTGCTGCCCATCACCAAGAGCGACGCCGTGGGTCCGCCGCCATCATCGTCCTCCACTAACTTAACGTCGACCACGACCACGCTAGCACCGACGCCAGAGCCCGACGCGGCTGAGCGCAAGCAGTTTCTTAAGCAGAACTTTGCGCTGGCCAAGGACACCTACGTCAACGACTACCTCATCAACGGGCGCTCGTGGCAACCGCCGCCACGGCCTCAACCCGCGAAGGCCGGCGCTGATGGCGGCGGCGGCAGCAGCGACGATGACGACGAAGATGACGGCGGCGGCGGAGAGTTCGCCGCGATGGGTCCGGGCTTTGGCTCGGTACCGAGCGGCTCCGGTCGATTCGCGTACTACGAAGACGCCGGCTACAATGTCCTGGACGACGACGATGAAGACGACGACGGCGACGACGACGAGGACCTGTTCACGCCCGGTGCGCCGTCAGCGTCCAAGTCGGCCGCCAGCGCGCGCAAGCGGAAGAAGGTCAGCGGCGGGGGCGCTCGACCGCCAAATCGCGGCAAGGGCGGAGGTGGCGGCAAAGCTGGAGGCGGCAAAGGCAGAGGCAAGGGCCGCGGCAAGGGCGTCGGCGCTCAACACCTCCTCGCTCCCCCGCTTCCGCCCGCGCTCCGCAGGCACGAGAGCGGCAAGAAGCAGCCGCGCGGGTTGCGCCAGCGACAACGCGCGACGAAGGCGTCAGCTACGGCGACCCCGGCGAACGACGACGTCGTTGTAGGCGATGACGACGGACTAGAGTACATGGAAGTGGCCGAGGAGGAAGAGGAGCAGGATGCCGAGAACGAGATCACGGGCGACGAGGACAGCGACGACGACGATGAGGACCTAGCGGCGGTGCTCTTTGATGATGACGACGAGGGCGATGAAGACGATGACGACGGTATCGACGAACTTGAAGCCGACTACGAAGGGCTGCCCATGGGCCTCAAGTGGGAAGTGGTCGATCGTCAACCGCCAACGACTGCGCAGCCGGAAGCCGCCAAGCCGCCGACCGAGAGCGACGCCACCATCGGCGGCGATGGTGGGCCACAGAAGCCAAGGAACGTGATCGTCATCAAGCGAACCTCGCTCGTGCTGGCCTCGACCTAGGTCTGACCTCCTTGAGTGTACACCGGCCATGTGATTGGTTGTTTGAAGCAAACCTCTTCACTGCTTGCGTGTTGTTGCAACAGCTGTGTGCGTGTCGTGTTGAGTGTTGCGTGCTGCGGAAAAAAGAGAAACGACCTATGAGAAAATGACCGAGAAAAGGAACGAAGAAATGGTAAAAACGGAGGTAAACACAAATAATTAGGTGAGAGATAAATAAATCAAAAAAACAATCGAAGCACAAGCGAGAGCACGACTTGCAACGCGGACATGTGGGGAAGCACGAAACGTTCTACGTTGGGTTCACGATATTCGGCACCGGGAGGTGGGCCACCCGTTTCGAAGTGGAGAGTTTGGATCATTCCTGTGGGCCTGATGCTCGCCACCGCCATCCTTTGCTCCTACCTCTACATGTACGCTACCTTCCTCTTGCTCTTATCTTAAGCGTTTCCTTCTGCGTTCGCGTTCATCATCTGCAGCTCCACTCACGATTTTTCCATTTAAATTGGGAATAAACGAAACAGCTCCGACAACCACAGCTCCGAAGAGTACCGACCCTACGTCGTGCCGCCCCACACCAACACCAGTAACAACCTCCTCCACTCCCCTCCTTTCTATTTATTTTGTTATTTATTCGTTTTTTTAATAATATATTTATTTTATTTCCTTCATTTTTTCTGACCTTTGCCATTGCAGCCACGCTGGGTCCGGACGCGCTGCTGGATGCACTGCCCCTCAACAAGGCACCTCCTTCCCACCCCACTTGCGCTGTCTCTGTGTTCTGCAGATGTTGCCGTGCACCGTGTGTCGTGTCGTGTCGTCGTGAGTGCTGTGTGGCGTATGCAATGTCTCATCGCGTGGTGCGCCGTGTGCAGGTGCAAATGAAGGGCAGCCACAACAGTCTCCGCCTGTCGATTCCGCTCTACTTGCAGCTCTCCCTGTCCCCGCTTGAGTGGGCGTGCCACAGCGTCGAACTCGATCTTGTCCAGTCGCCCGAGGCCGACGCCCTCGGCGTGTCCCACCTGGGCACCTACCAGTACACCTACCACTACCGCCACAATCTCTCACTTTCATACATTCTCAACATTCCTCCTAACAACGTTCTCCCTCCCAGCGACCGTGTCGCCACGCTCGAGGTCGTT
Organism: Acanthamoeba castellanii str. Neff; assembly: GCF_000313135.1. NCBI lineage: Eukaryota > Discosea > Longamoebia > Acanthamoebidae > Acanthamoeba > Acanthamoeba castellanii. The sequence continues at coordinate 16,647 of NW_004457724.1, read as the reverse complement.
CTCAAGGAACTCAAGAGTACGCACGACCGCACACGCCTCTCCGCACACGCCTCTCCGCAACACGCAACACGCACGCGCATGCTAATGATTGCATGGTGACGATCGATATTAGGTTATTCGACGCATCACAAGGGCCACCACGTGGTGCTGGTCTGGCTGGACATGCAGCCCAACGCCATGTTCGGCACCGACAGCCAATTCACCACTCTGTTCGACTCGATCCTCGAGCAGGAGATCGGCGCGGCCAACATCTACACCCCCACCCAGCTGAAGAAACGGCCTGACGTACGCACCTCACTCTTCCTGGCCCCGACCACCACGCTGAGCTCGTGTGTGTCGTGTGTGTCGTGTCGCGTCATGGGCGTTGTAAACTTTAGCATGATTGGCCCACGCTGGGTGAGCTCAGAGAGAAGTTCATATTCGTGCTGTCCGGCCGTGGATTCGAGGAGTCGACCAAGTCGCGACAGAGCGTCTACGAAACCACCGGCAAGTACGCCTTTGTCGACATCGACCAACGGTACCACGCGACACTTGGCCTGCCTCTCTCGCTCTTGCGAGAGTTGATTCGCACCCGCTCACGCTGTCATGGCGGCCCTGTGTGTGTGTGTGTGTGTGTGTGTGTGTGTGTGTGTGTGTGTGTGTGTGTGTGTGTGTGTGTGGTGCGTGCGTGCGTGCGTGTGTGGTTCACCAGGTCGCTTACCCAGCCGAGCGTGGATCTGACCCGTTTCAAGGCTCGCCACTTCCTGAACATACCCATCAACGGCTGGATCTCCCAGACCTCGTGGGAGCTGGTGCGCGAAGCCCAGAAACGCGGTATGGAAGAGACCCTCCACGCATACGTGTCGTGTCGTGTCGTGTCGTGTCGTGTCGTGTCGTGTCGTGTCGTGTCGTGTCGTGTCGTGTCGTGTCGTGTCGTGTTGTGTCGTGTCGTGTCGTGTCGTTGGTCGTGTCGTGTCATGATGAAGGTTCGCGGTACGTGTGCTTACATGCGCGCTTGCAAACACGCAGGCAAGATCACGCGAGGATGGGCGGCCACGAGCGAATCGCGGTGGACGCAGGCGCTCGCCGAGGGCGTCAACATCATCGCCACCGAGAAGGTGCGCAATCCACCCTACCACATACCAGAAGGAAATGGTCATGTGACATAGTTGGTGTCGCGTGTGTCGTGTTGCATCGCCAGATTGTGGGCAACTCGTGGGCGCACCTGGTACCGTTCAAGGGAGAGGGTCGACCCTTCACCCCGCTCTCCGATTGGTACCAGCAGTGAACACCCAGGCAGCGACGCAAACACTCTTTGACCGAACCGCGCCGCAAGGGCCATTTATTTATTTATTATGATTTTGTCACCCAAACGGGGACTTGCACGTACAACTCGAATGTTTGCCCGACCAGCCTTGAGGAGGTAGAAAGGCTGATGGCGGTGATGAGATCCTCCCTTGTGTCCTACAGGAGGAACAAGCAAAAAGGATACAGCACGGTGGATTCCCGGGTGGTCGCCCACAATGATGATGCGAAGATCAAAAATGAAAGATCATGAGAAGGGCAAAAGGATACGGCACGGTGGATTCCCGGGTGGTCGCCCACCCCAGTACTAACACCGCCTGGCGCAGCTTAACTTCGCTGTTCGGATGGGAAGCGGTGCTTTCTGCGCAGTATGGCCGTATCCAACATCTGATGATGCATGTGCACCACACATCCTCTTCCTCCTCCCGCCAACCTCTCGCATCGGCAACTACGGACCCTTCGGCCGTAGCCGACGGCATTGAGTCATCACGTGACTGGTCGTGCGCAGAGTGTTTGGTGGTGCGGATAACAAAAAAATGAAAAAAAAAAAACCAACAACAAACAGACCGCACCACAGAGATGGAGTGGAACTTTGCCACGCGTGAATTAGGGGCTGAGATTGAATGCTCAGCGGTGGCGATGGATGGCCACGACGTGGCCACCCTGCTCCTGCCCCACCCTGCCACGCCTGGCGCGCAAGCTCGTCCCTTCTCCCCAGCTCCGTTTGGCGCTGCTGCCTCCTCTTTCATCTGCGCCACCTTCGTCCGTACACCCGTGCATCTCACCCTCACCTTTCCACACGAGGTGCACCCCTGCATCTATTTATTTGCTATATTTATTTTACAAATAATAAATGTCATAAAATGAAATATATTATTATTAACACAAATAATTGATTGTTTCGTGTGGGGGAAGGTGAACGTGGCGTGTGTGATGCTGCGACCCAAGGTGAGCTCGCAAGTGGTGCAGGTAGTCTCGGTCGAAGTCGCTCCCTTTGCTGCTCCCGGCGCTGGTGCGTGCACGTTGTTTTATTTAGCAACACATCAATAACGTTTGTGTTGGCTGATGTGGCTAACAACCAATTGGGACCATAACTAAACCAAGAGGGCGAATGGAAGTATCTCGGCTCGTATGGCGATCTGCACACGAAGCTCACACCACCCGACCACGACTCCGTACGCCACGTTCCCCTGCTTTCCTGTGGTTGTTGCCTGATGTGGTGACCGACCGGCTGTGCGCTGTTGTTACCTCCTTGGCAGGCCAGTGCCGTGCTGTTCTACAACCCCGGGTTTCGGGGCCGCGCGTTGGACTGGCAAGACCTCCCACCCAGCAGGTACCTCCACCACATCGTGTGGTCAGGCAAATGTATGAGAAAAATATTGAAAATATATATTGGGCAGGTCGCCCGGACTGCCGGACAGGTCGCGGATTCGCATCGACAGGTCGGCCTACGCGCTGGCCAAGGTCAAGAAGCTCAAGATCACCATCAAGAAAAGTACGCACAAACGACGCGCCCGCGACACGACTCACTTTTCTAACGCGTGAGCAGTGGAGCACAGCGGCTACGTGGGGTTGGCCGGCCTCGAAGTCTGGGGCCAGCCCGCGGCCTCGTGCGACAAAGCCACGCTCACCCGCGTCCACACACGCCTGTCTGCGCTCAAGCCCGAGCCTCAACCGCCGCGCATCGCCCTCGAACGGCCACCTCAGCCAGTATGTGACCTGTGTGAGTCGGGTGTGTCGTTGTCGTTTGTGTGCGACGCTGATCAAGGTGGCGCGTAGAGTGTGCAGCAGGAGTGGCTGGAGAAGCTCCGGCGGATCCCCGCCGACGCGCTGCCGGCCCACTTCCTCGACCCCATCACGTGCGAGGCCATGCAGGACCCGGTCCTCCTGCCCTCCGGCAACGCCGTCGACCGGACCACCAGTTGCGCTCTCGCCCTCCCCCCTCTCCACAACCCCCAATCTGACCACTCGACCTGACTGTTTTTCTGATCGTTGTACACACCAGTCGAGCGGCACCTGCGGAACCACTTGACCGACCCGTTCACGGTACGGTTCTGTCTTCAAGCAGTCTCGCCAGCTTGGGCCAAGTGAGGCAGTCTAGTCGCTGATGAGGTGCGCGTTTTTAAAGGGTCTGCCGTTAAAGCGGGAGGACCTGGTGGAGCACAGCTCGCTGCGCTACGAGATATACCGGTTCGCTTACACCTACCAACTGCCTCCAGGTAACCCCGCCGCTCCGCGAGCTGCAACTTTCAATGTCCGCATTAACGCACGCACGCACGCATGCACGCACGCACGCACGCACGCACGCACACACGCACGCACGCACACACACACACACACACACACACACACGATGTGCAGAACGCCAATCGCACGTATTGGCGTATCTCAGCCATTTACATGAGCAGCAATACCGTCGCGGCGTGCCCGCGGTGGTTGACCCTGCGGCTTCGGCCTTGGGCGCAGCGCTTGAGCAGCGGCTGAACGCAACCACCACTACCACGCGGCACAAGCGGCAACGTATGATCAGCGACGACGACGAAGACGAACGCGTAGATAGAAAGCAGCCACGAGCGGACGACAACAAGCAAAGCACGGCACGACGCACGGCGTCTCCATCGTCTGCCACTACACCGACATCATCGACATCGACATCATCGCCATGGGCACCCATGACGAGATACACCGTCACGAGGGACCGGCAGGGGAACGAAGTCATCACGTTGGGCAGCGACGACGACGAAGACGACGACCAACAAGAGGAACAGAAACAACAAGTAACGATCACGATCGACGACGAAGTTGACGGCGGTGACGAAGACGAGCCCAAGAAAAGGAGGCCGCGAGAAGAACGAGGCGAGGAGGAAGAGATCGTGGAGGAAGGTCGTGTCGTGCCGACCGCGTGTCTACAACAGGAAGGAGAGCGATCCGTGTGCGTGGTGTGCGGAACGCAGCCGCCCGAGCTCGCGGTGGCGCTGCCCTGTGACCACCGATGCTGCCGCTCGTGTGCGCTTCGGGCCATTCGACAGCAGCAGCAGCAGCAAGCGCAGAAACAAGCGGCGTGTCCCACCTGCCGCCGACCCTTCGCCTTCATCGACATACGGCGCGTCCACTCCCCTGAACAATAAAAGTACCAATAATTTTACTTCACGCATCAACAAACGATTGAATGTCGAGCTGCGCTCCAGTACACCCATGCGGCAAAGGCCCGTTATAGATGCAGCGAATGTCGAGTATGGCAGCTGGTGGTGGCTGTCACCCAGATTGCTACCGCTTGTGCTGAGATGTAGAGCAATGGCAATGTAGAACTGTTGCTGAACTGTTGATGGGAAGTATCTTGCCTTTGCTTGTTTTGTGTCAGTGCTTTTGCTTTCATACCCTCCATCAATTCCATCCTCAGTGGCCAACATGCTGCCCTCACAGTTCATGTTCAACCCCACACCATATTCAGTCAGTTGCACACGGCAATGAACAAGTGCTCAAATCAGGCCTTGTCTTTCTAGTTCGTGGAAGAAAGCCAAGGTGTCGCTCGTTCTCTGCCCTTGCCCTCCTCTTCGCCGGGGTCCCCCAAGTGCCAGCAGCCGGGAAACGAGCCGCTGGCTCTCTTCATTGGCCGCAGGGGGCGACCCGGTCTTGATGCGTCTGTGTTGTTGCACACGACATTGGCTGATCATAAGCTTCCAACGCCCAGCTGTGTGGGAGCTGGACCCGCGCGAAGGAAGAAGAGCGCTTAACGAGAGAGGAGAACGTACAACACGAAGGCCAGGTGTGGTCTGCGCCAACGCCACGCATCAAAGCGCACCCTGGCCTGCACGCCCATGACTTGGCCACCATTATCCAGGTCTGTCAGGAGACGTCCTAGTACACACGCACCACACACGCACCACGCACCACCAGCGTCGTCATCAGGCCACTATCACCAGGCCCCAAGAGGCGTCTGTCGGGGGGGGGGAAGGGAGTACTCAGGAAGGGAATGCAGGGAGGCTGCGCTTGGGCCAATGCCTCCCGGTACTCAGGCCCAACGCCGCGTCTGCGGTCAAGCCGTGAAGCCATCATACATTTCATCTCTTTGAAGTGCGCGAACGTATGCTGCGCCGACTGCGTCGTGGTGACCCACCACCACCCACAACAGTGAATAGAAAGTCAGCAGTCACGAGATCGGCTGATTTCTCCCTCCGGGGGGGGGAGGGGCGTGGAGGCTGAGCGTACCTCCCAATCAGGCTGGGCCTTTTCCAAACGGGTGGACTCAAGCGCATCCATGACATGGAGCATGAACTCAAAATTGTTGAGCAGCCGCAGCTTCTATTTTGTGCGTGTGCGTGTGCGTGTGGCACCACAAGGAAAGCCGCTTAGTTTCGCTGTTTGGTGTTTGGGTGGGTGAGAGCCAAGTGGAGACCAAGTACCCAAGCCACCTTGACCCACTTCTTGTACACCCGCGCCTTGAGCTTGGCCCTGGCCAGCGATGCGATGGTCACCGTGATCGCTCGCCTCAACTACAGCGCGACAGGTTGAGTACGACACACACGCCACACGCCGCACGCCGCACGCCACACGCCACACGTCTGCAGCACCTGAGAGGATTCTTCGCCTAATTGCTTGATGGCCGGTACTTCGGCCTCGACACAGCTTGACTTTCCTGTCAGGACAGGGGTCGGTCAGCGCCTCACAACACGACACACGACACAGAGCTCGTCAGGTACGTGCCCACGAGGTCGAGCAGTGGGATCGGGCCGAAGATCGCCCAGTGGCGCGCAGTCAGAGCCACAGCAATGTCGTGCGGGTGAGCCGCGAGGAAGTCGCCCACCAGCCCCGACCCATCGCCGTCCTCATCCACTTCATCCTTCTTGCGTTTGCCGACCCTCGACGCCCGTTTCTCCGCGGCTCGTTGGTTTCTCCTCTCCGTCGTAATCGTCTGTCTGGCGTTCGGCTTCCTGGCGCTGTTGGTCATCGCCACGCGCGTCGTTTTCGTTGCTGGTTCGTTCTTCTTCGCTCTCGTTTTGGTTGCTGGTTCGTTCTTCTTCGCTTTTGCTCTCGTTTTCGTTCTCTTGGCTTGCTCGGAAACGACGTCCAGCAGCAGTGTGAGGTCATCGGGCTGGAGGCCGGCCTTGGCGCGCAGGTGCTGCTTGAGAGCCTCCAAGGGCTTGGCGAGGCCCAGCAGGGCCGGACACAGGTTGACCCACTTGGCCAGCACGCCGACCAGCCTGCTCCGCGGCAGCGTGCGCCGCCACAGCAACCAGTAGTCGGCGCACTGTGGACCCCACCTGCTGGGCAAGGCCACTCGGCTGCGCCGACCATTCGCCTGGAATGTCAGCAATGCACACCACCCAACCACGACACGACACACGAGCACAGTCATAATAATAACAACAGCAATCGCGAGAGGC
>NW_004457724.1:5048-9845 GCF_000313135.1 Acanthamoeba castellanii str. Neff | reverse complement strand
CCGGTTCGTTTTCGTTGTCTTGGTTCGTTCTTCTTCGTCTCTCGTTTTGGTTGCTGGTTCGTTCTTCTTCGCTTTTGCTCTCGTTTTCGTTCTCTTGGCTTGCTCGAAAACGACGTCCAGCAGCAGTGTGAGGTCATTGGGGTGAAGGCAGGCCTCGGCGCGCAGGTGCTGCTCGAGGGCTTCCAAGGGCTCGGCGAGGCCCAGCAGGGCCGGACACAGGTTGACCCACTTGGCCAGCACGCCGACCAGCCTGCTCCGCGGCAGCGTGCGCCGCCACAGCAACCAGTAGTCGGCGCACTGTGGACCCCACCTGCTGGGCAAGGCCACTCGGCTGCGCCGACCATTCGCCTGGAATGTCAGCAATGCACACCACCCAACCACGACACGACACACGAGCACAGTCATAATAATAACAACAGCAATCGCGAGAGGCGGGCGTGCACCTCAACGCAAGAAGGAACTGGTCGTGCGAGAAGGCGGTGGCGTAGTTGTACAGCCACACGTCCACCTCGGCCCACCGCATCCACGCTTTCGCGTTCTCTGGTGGTGGGAATGGAATGTGATGATCATTAATGGTCAGGCCGCTGAGCTGACCATATGTGCAGTGTGAGCAATAGTAGAGGGAGGGGGAGTATGGGTATACGGATGGTGGGCTCGCTGAAGAAGAAGCGGAGAAGGCCCTCCAGCGAGCATGCGCCCTGGACGGCGCCGCTGTCGTCGATCTGGACTTCGTCGCCGTCGGGCGTCTGTGGTGGTTGTGTCGTTGTTTCATCGAAGTCAAAGTCGCCAACACCAGCATTGCTGGTTGGTGGTGGCAGACAGCGGCCACTACGTTCGAGCGCGGCCGCGTACTCGGCTCCGCTCTCGCACAGCTCTGCGCTTCTACCAGCGCAAACGCGGGTTGTGAGCGGCAGAAAAAGAAGCAAAAGAAGAAGATGATGATGAAAACAGAAGAAGAAAGCAGGGCAAGGATAGGAGAAGAAGAGGGCAGGTTGTGGGGGGGGGAGCTTTGGTACGGTACTTCGAGTGACGACGCGTGAGGTGGCGCCACAACGATGGCCCCGAGACGATGTTATGGAAACGCGTGCACGAGGCGCCGACGGCACACAAGTCGCGCCCCGTGTCGAGCCAGCCGAACAGGCCCTCCCACACCTCGTCCGGCAGCGCCCCCGTCAGATCCATTGCGCGATAAAAACGCGTTCTATCCTTTTGCCCACGTTTTCGAGCCAACTCTCGTGTAGTTTCCCTGAAACCATTCACAACAGCTTCCATGTTTTTCACCTTGTTTTAAACAATGGGCCATCACCTCCATTCCTGTCTTTCTTATGATAGTCTTCGTTTTCGTTCTTTGCCAAGGTGTTGTTTTAGTTTATGGGCATTGCCTGCCATTGTGTTTAATATTGTCTCCTAAAATGCAATTTAAGGGAATTGCAATGGGGACATTCAATCTGAAATTCTGACCATCACACTTGGTAGGAGTGAGGTTGTGCTCTACATATGCAATCATAAATTCAGGTTGCTTCCCCAATTTGATCTGCCTGACCACAGCATAGAATATGATGTTCTGATTTTCCAGATCATGTAGGTGTACATGATAAACTAAGTATTGGTAGGTCAAACATGTAGTCATTGTGAATGTGTATGTGATAAAGTAAGTGTGGTTTTTACAGTTTTTGTTGTTGTGTCTGCATTGGTGCAAGTCACCCTGCCATCAGCCATGGCCAACAACAAGGAACTGTTGAAGCTCCTGAAGGAGGTAACTGCCCCATTGCATACATGCTATTTTCAAAGCCCATTATGCTTTGAAACTGCAGGACATTCTATTGCATACACATACACAATAGAATGTTTGCTAATTTATCTCCTCCTTGCCCCACAGATCATGTGAAGATGAATGCTGCAACAATTTAATATCAAGTGAATGACAAAGAGCAGCTCCAGGCCACCCTCATAGTGAGCAGCCACCTCCTCAGGAGGCCAAGAAGGAAAGGAAGAGATGAAGGGCACTCTCCACACTGAGATGTGACAAACAGCCCCTCGGAATTGCTTGTGTAAAGAATAAAAATTGACTGTTTGTCCAGTTAAATTCCAGCAGCTGTGATTTTTCCTTTTATGGATGTGTGCCAACCGTTCAGGAAAGTACCGAAAAAAATGTGCGTAGTCATCGCGTACGCGTACGCGATAAAGTAAGTGTACCAAAACATGTACATGATAGAAATTGGTCATTCCAGACCTTGACTTGATGGCCCAGTTACAGCATCATATCTCTCATTATGATGGTATTTTAATCTGCCATTTCTCAAGATGCTCCCAACTTTGTCTTGCTATTCTTAAATTAAAACCATTTTTGTGTTGTCAAAACTATTTTTATGAGCTTAAACTCACAAACAAAATCACTTTTCAAAATGACTGGACCTCTCATTTCAAATGACCACAAGTTCATCTTTGGCAAGCAACTTTTTTGCCTGCCAGTGTCTGCAGCACTCTGTTCATATTTGAGGCAAAATTGTGCAGGTGGGTGATCCCATGGTATTGTCCATGTGCTTCTTACCAGTGATGATGGGCATGGTATGATGGCACAGTGGAATGGTGAGAGAAAGAAGTAGTTATGGGGGCAGAGGACCCCTAAGTCCTTGTTTACTCAACAACCAAGAATCCCCTCAACACAAGAGACAAGTATGTGTATCAAGTACCTCAGTCTCCACTTGTTTGTTCATTCTTGTCTTCTATCTCCCAGTGAATAAAGTTGAACTTGCTCATTATAGCCCAAACAGAGCAGCAGTTGATGGCTATGAACAAGTGCTCAAATCAGGCCTTGTCTTTCTAGTTCAAGTTCTTGTAAGAAAGCCAAGATGTCGCTTGTCTCCTGTTCGCGTTGCCCTGTCCCTTGCCCTCCTCTTCGCCGGGGTCCCCCAAGTGCCAGCAGCCGGGAAACGAGCCGTTGGCTCTCTTCATTGGCCGCAGGGGGCGACCCGGTCTTGATGCGTCTGTGTTGTTGCACACGACATTGGCTGATCATAAGCTTCCAACGCCCAGCTGTGTGGGAGCTGGACCCGCGCGAAGGAAGAAGAGCGCTTAACGAGAGAGGAGAACGTACAACACGAAGGCCAGGTGTGGTCTGCGCCAACGCCACGCATCAAAGCGCACCCTGGCCAGCACGCCCATGACTCGGCCATCCTTATCCAGGTCTGTCAGGAGATCTCCTAGTATACACGCACCACACGCATGCACGCACCGCGCACGCACGCACCACACGCATGCACGCACCACCAGCGTCGTCATCAGGCCACTATCACCAGGCCCCAAGAGGCGTCTGGTCGGGGGGGGGGGAAAGGGAGTACTCAGGAAGGGAATGCAGGGAGGCTGCGCTTGGGCCAATGCCTCCCGGTACTCAGGCCCAACGCCGCGTCTGCGGTCAAGCCGTGAAACCATCATACATTTCATCTCTTTGAAGTGCGCGAACGTATGCTGCGCTGACTGCGTCGTGGTGACCCTCCACCACCCAACAGTGAATAGGTCAGCAGTCACGAGATCAGCTGATTTCTCCCTCCGGGGGGGAGGGGCGTGGAGGCTGAGCGTACCTCCCAATCAGGCTTCACCTTTTTCAAACGGGTGGACTCAAGCGCATCCATGACATGGAGCATGAACTCAAAATTGTTGAGCAGCCGCAGCTTCTATTTTGTGCGTGTGCGTGTGCGTGTGCGTGTGCGTGTGGCACCACAAGGAAAGCCGCTTAGTTTCGCTGTTTGGTGTTTGGGTGGGTGAGAGCCAAGTGGACACCAAGTACCCAAGCCACCTTGATCCACTTCTTGTACACCCGCGCCTTGAGCTTGGCCCTGGCCAGCGATGTGAGGGTCACCGTGACCGCTTGCCTCAACTACAGCGAGAGGTTGAGTACGACACGCACGCCACACGCCACACGGCACACGGCACACGCCACACGCCACACGCCACACGTCTGCAGCACCTGAGAGGACTCTTCGCCTAATTGCTTGATGGCGGGTACTTCGGCCTCGCCACAGCTCGACTTTCCTGTACAGAGGTCGGTCAGCGCCTCACAACACGACACACGACACAGAGCTCGTCAGGTACGTGCCCACGAGGTCGAGCAGTGGGATCGGGCCGAAGATCGCCCAGTGGCGCGCAGTCAGAGCCACAGCAATGTCGTGCGGGTGAGCCGCGAGGAAGTCGCCCACCAGCCCCGACCCATCGCCGTCCTCATCCACTTCATCCGCTTCATCCTTCTTGCGTTTGCTGACACTCGCCGCCGCGCTTTTCTCCGCGGCTCGTTGGTTTCTCCTCTCCGTCGTAATCGTCTGTCTGGCGTTCGGCTTCCTGGCGCTGTTGGTCATCGCCACGCGCGTCGTTTTCGTTGCTGGTTCGTTCTTCTTCGCTCTCGTTTTGGTTGCTGGTTCGTTCTTCTTCGCTTTTGCTCTCGTTTTCGTTCTCTTGGCTTGCTCGAAAACGACGTCCAGCAGCAGTGTGAGGTCATTGGGGTGAAGGCAGGCCTCGGCGCGCAGGTGCTGCTCGAGGGCTTCCAAGGGCTCGGCGAGGCCCAGCAGGGCCGGACACAGGTTGACCCACTTGGCCAGCACGCCGACCAGCCTGCTCCGCGGCAGCGTGCGCCGCCACAGCAACCAGTAGTCGGCGCACTGTGGACCCCACCTGCTGGGCAAGGCCACTCGGCTGCGCCGACCATTCGCCTGGAATGTCAGCAATGCACACCACCCAACCACGACACGACACACGAGCACAGTCATAATAATAACAACAGCAATCGCGAGAGGCGGGCGTGCA
>NW_004457724.1:0-250 GCF_000313135.1 Acanthamoeba castellanii str. Neff | reverse complement strand
AGGTGTACCTTGGCAGAGCTGTCAAGCCGCAGAGAGCTGAGAAACGAAGCAGCAGCCTGGATGACCTCCGCCACAGTGTCGGGAGTTGACGGACCCAGATTCTCGACACCCACCTGTGGACACCACACACACCACACCAACAAGCGCTGCAGCATGTTCACGATACGCGGATCGGAGGACAAAGAGCAGTGGGCACCTGGTGGAAACCTGGACGCAAGGCGTCCCTTCTGTGGTCGTTCGTAGCGGAACA
>NW_004457725.1:13844-23223 GCF_000313135.1 Acanthamoeba castellanii str. Neff | reverse complement strand
AGCTGTTCACGGACTGACGGTGACGTCGCTGTTGCTCGCAGTGGAGCTTGTGACGCACCTGGAGATCTTCGCGTTGCTGATTTCCGCGATCTGCCACGACTTTGAACATCCGGGCCTCAACAACACGTTCCTGGCCAACACCTCCAACTCGCTTGCCCTCCGCTACAATGACAGATCCATTCTGGAGAACCACCACTGCGCCAGGTACGGAACACAGACGCTCACAGCACACACACGACGGACACACACCACGTTCGGAATAGGAGGCTGACGCTTGTTGTACGCGCGCGCAGGGCATTCTTGTTGATGAGAAAGCCCGAGACCGAGATCCTGACCGGTCTCACGGACCTCGAATACCGCGAGCTTAGGAAGATCGTCGTCAACTGCATCCTCTCCACCGACATGCTCAAGCACGTCGAGATCGTTACCAAGTGCGCATCCCGTCCCGTCCCGTTCCTTTCGAAGAAGAAGAAGAAGAAGAAGAAGAAGAAGAAGAAGAAGAAGAAGAAGGAAGACGAAGAAGAAGATGATGATCCGGACTAACCACGCCGCATCCACTGTCCAATGTTCAGGTTCACGACGATGGTGGACCAGTTCACGCGTGAAAATAGGGAGCACAGGGCGCTGCTGCTGGAGATCATCCTCAAGTGCGCCGACATCTCCAACCCCACCCGCCCGCCGCGTATCGCCGCCTACTGGTCCCAGATGGTCCAGGAGGAGTTCTTCGCCCAGGTACCCAGATCGATCAAGTCCTCAACCTGCGGCCCACCCTTCTTCTTCTTCTTCTTCTGGTGCCGTCGCCGCATGCTGACTCCCCTCTTTCGTGCGAACGTAAACGGCACGTGCGTGCACCACACACACACAGGGAGACAAGGAGAAGGAGGAAGGCCTGCCCGTGTCGCCCTTCATGGACCGGGACAACAGCCTGCCCGGCAAAATGGTGGTCGGTTTCGTTGACTTCTTCGTCGCGCCCCTCTACGCTACCCTCGTACGTCCACACTCGCCGCCTCCGCCTCCGCCGCCGCCGCTGCTGCAGGTCGTCTTCGTCTTCGTCGTAATTCGACTGACGGATTCGTGTGACCGGGGCTGCTTATGACGCATCAACAGGTCAAGTTGCTGCCCGGGATGAAGTCCTGCCACGACCGTCTGCTCGACAACCGGGCACGATTCGCGCTCCTGGCCCAGGAGGCCGAGGACAAGAAGAAGGCGGCCACCACCGCCGCCGCCGCTGCCGCAGCAAACCAGGGAGGCAGCGGCAGCCCGGCCACGCCCGCCAGCAGTCCTCCTAACGGCAGCGCCAAGGCTGAGTAGGCCACTCCTTCCGCTCTCGAGGTTTCCCCTTTCCTCCCCTCCCCTCAGCTCCCTCGTCGGTCTCTACTCTACTCTACTCTCAACTCTGCTCTGCTCTACTCTCTCCTTCCTCTTCTTCATCTGTGTCCGTCTAGCTGGAGCGCCGTGTTTATTTACTACGCGTGGTTCTGAAAGTCAACCACATAAAATAATAAGGAATAATTATTTATTTTACTTTTGAGCTTTTTACCGTTTTTATCCTAATCAGGCAAGATGGGTGGAGGGGCGTCGTTTTGTTGTGGTCTTCAAGAAAACAAACAATACCGGTACCCAGACACGACGCGGCGGTGATTTCACCTTCCAACTCTCCATCTCTTCGTCTTCATTTGCCAACCGCGCACTGTGGGGCCACTTTCCCTTCCCTCTTTCCTCCCGCGACCTCGCCTCTTGGGTCCACGGTTAGAACATCAGACCAAAGGAGGCCCCAGATATTTGCTCGCCCATCTCCTTTTCCTCTTCTTCTTCTTCTTCTTTTCGATCGGCCTCTCTCTCTCTCTCTGATCTATGTCTGTACGGTACTGCTGCGATCTCTCCTCAACCCCCCCCCCAAATCCCAGGTGGTCCTGGTTCTTCCTCGTCGTCCATTATATCTCTATGTAAATATGTGGTGGATGCGCACGTGTGCAGGAAGAAGAAATCCAAGCGGCCGTCCCTGCAGGACAGCGACCTCCTCAACCCGGCCGCGGCCACGTCGCGCTCAGGTACCTCCTCACCGCAGAGTCTGTCTGGCAACTTCACCCCAACACATGTGTCATTCACGTGCGGCGCGCAGTTACGCTCAAGGAAAGGCTGAGCCTCGAACTCAAGAGTCTGTCGCAGCATGGCCACTCCAAACAGGCATGCCCATCCTCCCCGCTTCACTTTTCAACTCAATTGCAGTGCCACCCTTCTGATTCCCCATTCCATTGCCTGCCGCCGTGCCGCCCACGATATTCCGCGCTCGTGCGCCACACCCGCGTCTCTCTCTCTTCTCTCTCTCCCTCTCCCCCTCTCATGCCGCACAGAGCCCGCCACGGAGTCCCACGAGCGCGGGACAGCCATCGCCCAAGACGGGCAGCACGAGCGGCAGCAGCCTGAAGCGGGGCAGCAGCTTGGCCACCGTGGTGGTCGAAGGCGGCGAGCGCAAGGTGACCAACCCGCTGTTCCAGTTCGCCGACCTCATCCAGACCACCCAAAACCGCAACAAGTACCCACTCCCTTCAACACGTGCGCGCGCGGTGTACCTTTGCCCACACGAATCGATTGTCCGCTCGCGCGCGTGCAGGGTGTGGCGCAACCTGTCCCCCGCGGGCCTAGACCCTTCCGCTGAAGATGGTACGAACGTTCGATTCTCTCTCTCTCTCTCAGGCGCTCTGGCTAAGCGGTTCTCGTGTGATGCTTTGGTCTCTCCGCGGCGGGCAGTGCTGGCGCGCCGCCCGAGGGGCGTTGCTGCGGTCTCGCCCGCGCCCACATCGTCGCTGGCGCCTCCCTCCTCGTCTTCTCTCTCATCGCCTCGCTCCCCGCGGTCAGCCTCTACACCGTCTCCCCGGCTGTTCAAAACGCCCTCAACAACACCAACCCCAACTACCACGCTCACCAGCGACAGCAGCAGCAGCAGCAGCAGCAACAGCAGCAACAACAACAACTACGACGTGCCCAAGGCGAAGACGCCGCGCAGCCCACACGGATCCACCAAGAGCAACAGCACCAGCCTCCCACGTAGCGTGTCAAGCATCACCCCGAGCCCGTTCCCGGATTCGGTGCGGGCCCTCGGCCCCTATTCGATGTCGATGAGCGACACCAACACACCCACGCGGGTGCGGGCCTGCGACGCGTCGACGATCAACACCGGGACCGGGACCGGGTCCCAGCCGGTCCTGCTCCGCTCGCGCCCGCGAGAGCGGAAGGGCGGCATCCGCCGATTTTCGTCGTCGGGCAGCGTCATCTCCAACAGCCACGCCGCCGCCGCAGCCGCCAACTTCATCCCACCGCGGAAACGAACACACCCCCAAGGTGACTTTGATATTTCGGTGTGCGTGTGCGGTGGTGCGTGTGCGTGTGCGAATCCTGATGAGCCTACCGTTACATATCAAAAAACAGTGGCGCGAGGGGCACGAAATCTGTCGGAGGACGAGTTGCCTCGGGCAACAGCGGCGCTGCGCAAGATCCGCAGTGACAGCTGCGTGGTGCGGCCCATGGCCAGCGACGAGGAAGACGAGGAAGACGACGGCGCCCACGACGCCCGGGCGCGGCGTGCATCGGATGCCTTCATGACGCTGGCCCACGGCAGCAGCTCCGCGGGGGCGCCCTCTGCGCCGCTCACCCCCGGATCTTCCGAGTTGAGGGCCTCGGCCGCGCAAGACACCAGCGGCTCGATGTCGTCGTCGACCGAAGACGAGGCCATCTCTTCGCCACGCCACACCCCTTACTCCGAGCAACTCATGTGCGTCTCTCCTCCTCCTCCTCCTCCTCCTCCTCCTCCTCAAAAACATGAAGCTCCTGCATAATAATGGGGCATTCCCTCATCTGCTCGTGTGCCGTGCCGTGCCGTGCCGTGCTGTGCCGTGTGTGCAGGTGGGAGAGGCGCGATGGCCGCCAGATCATCGTGTCGGGCACGCTGGAGCGACTGGTCGCACAGCTGATCGAGTCTAACCAATCGGAGAAGCTCGCTGTGCTCACGGGCTACACGGGTCCCGACTACGTCTACACCTTCCTCCTCTCCCACACCTACTTCACCACTTCCACCATCTTCCTCGAGAAGCTCCAGGAGCACTACTTTGCCTCCCCGCCCCCGGGCCTCGGCCCCGGCGAGCTCAAGGTGATCGAGAGCAAGCAACTCGGCACACAGACACGGTTCCCTCCCCCTTCTCTCTTCTCCCCTCATGCCGCACCGCACCGCACCGCGCACACTCACTCCTTCGCTCTTTTTGGTGCGGTGTGGCGTGCGGTGTGCGAACATATATTCCCACAGAATTGTGAATACGCTCAAGAGGTGGATCGACAACCACCACTATTTCTTTGAGCAGGACCCGCAGCTGATGAAGGCCTTTTGAAGAATTCATGACCCGACTCGAGCAGCACGGCGACAAGCATCAGGAGTGGGCCGCCGCCCTGCGGGTGCGTGACCTCTGTTTCTGTCCCCAGAAGAAGAAGGAGGAGGAGGAGGAAGGAAGGATTTTTTGCATCCCTCCTCGCACCTAACTCACCGGGGAGTGGGAGCGCAACCGCAGAAAGTGCTGGAGGACAGGCCGTTGGTGATGGCCCGGCGGGAGAACCAGCAGGCGTCGGCGGCGAACCACAAGAGCGCGGATCCCTTGCTGAAACCCATCCTGCCGATCAACATGCAGAGCGATCGCATGATGTTCCTCGATCTTCATCCGCTCGAGGTGGCTCGCCAGATGACACTCGTCGAATTCAACGTACGTCCTTGCCATCTCCCGCGCCACTGGCGGGCGCGCGCGCACACACACCAACGACACGATGCACGCCTTCTGCGCGAAATAATAATTAGAATAAGAATAACACTTCCAGTCGTCTCTCCACCCCAGTTATACAAGAAGATTCAGGCCTGTGAGCTGCACCACTCGGCATGGACCAAGGGCAGGGCGCCCAACGTGCAGGCCATCACGGAGCGATTCAACAAGGTGCCCCCCCACTATCTGCAAAATCATAATCATAATCATCATCAACATTTCTTTATCCTTGCCACCTTCTCTCTCTCTCTCTTTCGTGGTGGTGGTGGTGGTGGTGGACTGCGCCCGCAGGTGTGCTTCTGGGTGGCCACCGAGATCATCACGACGGAGGACCACGCCACGCGGATAGAGGTCCTCTCCCGATTTATCCAAGTCGCGCTGGTACAGCCTCCTCCTGCGGATTGCTTCTCCTCCCATCACCGACCATGTTTTGAACCACAACGACTCCCTTTGTTCTTTGTGTGCCGTTTGTATCGGTTGTGCGTGCGTGCGTGCGTGTGCGATGGCAGTACTTGCGATCCATGAACAACTTCCACGGGGTCATGGAAATCTACGCGTCGCTCAACCTCGGATGCGTGCAGCGGCTCAAGTCCACGTGGCGGGTACGGTCGTAGCAGACCATGGCAGTCCTGATTCGCGGGAGGGGCTACACCAACCAACCAACCAACCCAACCCAACCAACAGGATGTAGATAAAAAGTATATTAGCAAGCTCAAGGAGATCGAGGTCATGTTCGACACCTCGTCCAACTACAAGAACTACCGCGATCGCCTCGACGTGATCGAGCCCCCACTCATCCCCTTTCAGGGTACGCGGCTCTCACACGCGCGCGTGTGGTAGGTGTGTATGTGTCATCCCACAACACTAACCAACTCGCGGGGGTGGGGGGGGGTATAGGCGTCTTCTTGGCGGACCTCACGTTCATCGAGGAGGTGCCGTCGCACCTCAAGACCGGGCAGGTCAATTTCGAAAAGATGCACCTCGTCAGCAAGGTCATCTCCGAAGTGGAGCGATACCAGAAGACGCCCTACAAATTTTATCCCGTCGTGCCCATCGAGGAGTATCTCGAAAACGTGACCACCCTCCCTGGTGCGTTCCACACGACACAATGATGATGATGATGCATGCGACACACTCATGACACACACTCATGACCGACTCATGATGCTTGGGGGGGGGTCACGATACGAGCAGAGAAGGAGTTGTACGATGTGGCGAAGAAGTGCGAGCTCAGCGCGCAGGCGGCCGAGAAGGAGGAGACCGGCTCGGTGCGACTGCGCGGCACCACGATCGGCAGCCTCCGCCGGAAGGAGCGGAAGCGGCCAGGCCTCGACGAGTGGATGCCGCAGTCCTTCCTCCACGGCGAGAAGCAGCTCAAGGAGCTCGAGAAGCAGGTACGCTCGCCTCCCCCCTCTCCCTCCCGCCCCTGCCTACGCGCGTCTTCTTGTTGACGTGACTTGCTGGCTATTGTGTGCGTGTGTGTGCTATGTCTTGTGCGTCGTGCTCGCGCCGCCACCCACCCACCCACAGGAGAAGAAGCTCCAGCGAAGTATCTCCTTCCGCGTGCAACAGAAGGGGCGCAACAGGAGCTCCACCTACAGCGGGTGATGAGTTCACCGGGCCAAAAGAAATCAGACCAAAAAAAGAACAGCGTGCGTGCCGGGAAATTGGTTGGTGTCTTTTCGACGGCAAAGCGGCCATGCCAAACGAGGAATTCGCGCGTGAAGGAGCGACGCCAACAACAAGTACCCCCGGGGGTCGAGACGGGAAAAAAGGAGAGGGACTCACGTCGACACGGAGAGAGAGAGAGAAGTAGATCTGACCTGAGGAACCCCTTTTCCTCCCCCCCCCGAGGAACCCACGCACACACGTAGGACGAGGAGATGTCGTCCTCCTCCTCATCGTCGGCCTCCCGAAAGGCGGGCACCAGCGAGAATGACGGCAAGCCTCCCAAGGGATCGAGAGCCCCCCTCCCCGAGACCGCCACCGCCACCGCCGCCGCGGCCGCGGCTGCGATGTCACCGACGTCGGCGCGGGACAAGCCGCCCTCCACCCCCAAAGCTAGCAAGCTGGTCGATGGAAATCGCACGCGCTCCAGCACACCGCGTACGGCCCCCTCCACCAAGCGCAACACGGTAATCGATCTCAACAGCGCCGGCATGCCGGCGTTGTCGCTGTCCCCTTCGTCCACCTCGCTCTCGACGCGCAACGCTACGCCTGCCGCCACCACATCCACATCTACCTCGCCGGCGACGACTCCGCGGTCGAGATCGAGGACAGACCGCGACAAGGCCAACGCGGGAGGAGAGAAGGAGCGAACCGGAAAGGAAAGCAAAGAAGAGAAGAAGGAGAAGAAGTATAAGAACGAAATGAAGGAGAAGAGCGACAGGAAGAAGAGGTCGAGAGACGAGCGCTCACCCAAGCGAGACCGCCGGCCCAGCTCCTACAAGGCCCTATCGCCGAGAGAGTCGGAGAGGAGAGGAGGCGCGTCGTCGCCTTCCAAAAGGTCGATGTCGGCGTCCAGCAGCAGCCGCAAGCTCTTGTCGTCGGAGCGCAACCTCAAGGCCCCACGCAGCGTGAGCCGCACAGTGTCGGCCACTGGCGAAGGCACCAAGCCAGCGTCGTCGTCAGCGGCGGCCAATCCCGAGAAAGGAGGCTCTCTGCGCCGCTCGAGCCTCCTCCGATCCAACAGCGCCATGGACCGGAGCTCGCAACTCGTCGGGCGCGAGGGCTACACTCGGCGCACGAACAGCACCCGCGGCGTCAGCAAGCCGGGCAAGGCCGAGGCGGCCCCCAGCAGCAAAGAACGAAGTGGCACCCAGCCGCGAGACGACAAGGAAAGAGAGAGGACCACCACGAAGGAACGGGAGAAGGAACAACCACCGGCCGAGGGCGACAGGAAGAAGGCGGAAAGGCGAACGGCGGATCGAAAAGAGCGAGAGACCCACTACAAAGAACGAAGCGGCGCGGCAGCCAAGGAAAAGACGGAGGAGACCAAGAAGGAGGAGGTAAAGGAGAAGAAGAAGGAAAAGGAGACGAGAAACGAGAAGACGGAAACGAAGGAGAAGAGAGATAAGAAACTGAGGAGTCACGAGAGGCCCAAGGAGAAGGACAGGGACCGGACCAAGGACCAGGACAAGAAGGAGAAGAAGGAGAAGAGCGATAGGAAGGATAAGAAAGGGAAAAACGACAGGAAAGAGAAGAGGGACGAGAAGGAGAACGAAGCCAGCAGGGAGAACGAGAAGGAGAGAGAAAGGGAGAAGCGGAAGGGCGAGGAGAAGCCGTTGTCGGGGTCTCTCTCGGCTCGGCATCGGCCAGCTGTGGAGGACCGGCTGACGGCGGCAGGCGACGGCGGTGGCCATCACAAGCACGTGCGGCGCTCCACCTCGGAGCGACGGGTCGACCCCAACCGAGACGGCGTGGCCGACAAGCCGCCCCACCGAGACCACCGAGACCGCGAGAGGAAGGCCACGGCCCACGGCCGCGAGCGGGAAAGAGAGAAGAAGGAGAGAAAGGAGGGAACCCAGAAGAGGAAGAGGGAAAAGGTGACCGACGAGGAGGGCCAGGGGAAGAACAGAGACAGGGAGAACGAGGTCGTAGGAAACGATACGAAGGCGGCGGCGGCGGCGGTGGAGGAGGAGGAGGAGGAAGTTCAGATGGACCGGAGGCAGAAGCGGGCGTCGTCGCGGCTCCAGGATGGCGTCCTGCTGGCGAGTGTGGGCAAGGAGGCGGAACTCGCGAGCGATGCCATCAGTCGCCTCCCCGCCGCCAGCGAATCGAAAGTCACCAACGTGGTCGACCCGGCCAAGTCCGAGGAGGGTGAGAGCGGAGCCGGCGGCAGCTCAACAGGAGGAGGAGGAGGAGGCAGCATCGCCACCAAGCTGGGGTCGTTCATTCGGCGGTCAGGCTCGTTCGGCTCGACGCGCCGTTTGAGCATTGTCGACAAGGACCACCTGGAGGCCGTGGCCGCCGCGAAATCAGACTCCTCGGCGCCGCCCGCAGCGACAGGGGCCAAGGCCAAGATAGGTTCGTTCATCCTCAAGTCTGGCTCGTTCATCAGCACCCGTCGGTTCAGCACCCCGTCGGACAAGGTCATCGAGCCGGTCAACCCCAGCAGCGACGGCACCGCTGCCGACTCGGCCG
Source organism: Acanthamoeba castellanii str. Neff (assembly GCF_000313135.1). NCBI lineage: Eukaryota > Discosea > Longamoebia > Acanthamoebidae > Acanthamoeba > Acanthamoeba castellanii. The sequence goes on along the minus strand of NW_004457725.1, from coordinate 14,278 downwards.
GCAAGACGTCGGGCGCTGGCAGCTTGTCGTCGTCAAGCTCCAGCGGCGGCGGCAGCCAATCGGCGACGCCCGTCGTCCCACCAGTGCCCGGAGCGACACCAGGACCGCAGCGGCGGGTGGTGCGGGACATGCTGGCGCCCATGCGCGAGAGCAAGCAGGACATCCCGGCCGTGGCACTCAGGCCGAGTGCGGCGAGCAAGAACTCGTCGACCACCACGACGGCCTCGTCGTCAGCGTCATCATCGGCCAGCACCACGCCCGTGGCCCAGCGGCGCAACGAGAATAAGCGGCCGTCGGGCGGCGGCCAGCAGCACTCGCAGCCGCGGTATGCTGCGCACTCTCTTCCTCGTGCTTCTCCTTCTTCTCCTCGTGCTTCTCCTTCTTGCGCAGCATCGGAGGAGTCGAAGAAGGACAAGGAGAGCAGGGACGACAAC
>NW_004457725.1:9875-10523 GCF_000313135.1 Acanthamoeba castellanii str. Neff | reverse complement strand
ATTCGTCGAACACGAGGTACCGTCCTTCCTCTCGATGAACTGTCCCTTCACATCACATCACACCACACCACACCACATCCGCAGCGTGCATGCATGCATGGATGGATGGATGGATGAGGCGTCATGCGTCGTCGTCGTCTTTCATCAAACTTGGCAGGCTCATGGTCGAGGATTCCCCTTTCCTCCTTTCTCTCTTCTCTTTTTTTTGTCAGGGCAAGCCCTATTGCGAGGAGCACTACTGGGAACTGTGCGCCCCGCGCTGCTTCGCCTGCCAGCAGCCCGTCCGCGAGGGCGTCATCAAGTACGCCAGCCACTTTCCGTCTTCGTTTTATTCTTCGTTTTCGTCTTCCTATTCAATTTCCACATTTATCCGGAAGGACATAATGGTGTGTGTGTGTGTGTGTGGTCTGATATCTCTCTCTAATATGTTATGTATTTCCTATATATCCGTTTAACAGCGAGCCAATACTATTCGAATAGTAGTTTATTTTTATGGAATTTGAAATGAATACTAATTTGCGGTGGCGCGGGGTGAGCGCAGGGCGCTGGGTCGTGTGTACCATCCGACCCACTTCACGTGCCAGGGGTGCGGTATCGGGTTGGCCGGGACGTCGTTCAAGGAGGCGGGCGGCGAACCCTACTGCGGGG
>NW_004457725.1:6587-7416 GCF_000313135.1 Acanthamoeba castellanii str. Neff | reverse complement strand
ACCAGGGGAGATGGTGATCGGCAAGGTGCTGCACGCGCTCAACAACACGTACCACCCGGACCACTTTTGTGTGCTTCATCTGCTCACAGCCCTTTCCCGGCGACAAGTTCGTCGAGCACGAGGTACCTCGAACGTCCTGCTTCCGCGTCCTCGTCCACAGGCGCGGATTGACCCGATGTGTGTTGTCGTGTGTGGCGTGTGTGATGTGCAGGGCAAGCCCTATTGCGAGGAACACTACTGGGAGGTGTACGCTCCGCGCTGCCACGCCTGCCAGCAGCCCATCCGCGAAGGCGTCATCAAGTACGTCAGTGCAAACAAGTTTTATTTATATTTAGATACTAATATTAATAATAATAACTAAGTGGGCGTGTGGGTGCGCGCGTGCGTGCGTGATGTCGCAGGGCGCTGGGCCGCTTGTACCACCCGAACCACTTCACGTGCCAGGGGTGCGGCGTGGGTCTGGCTGGCCAGCAGTTCAAGGAGGGATCCGGCGAGCCCTATTGCGGGGACTGCAAGAAGGCCGTCCAAGTCGTGATAGGTGAGTTTTTTTTTGATTATTTGTTTTTAATAGGTAACAAACATTTTATTTGTTACTGCAATCGAGAAGCTCACAGCCGTCCATGTGGTGTTTCCATCCACCCCCCCCCCAGAGCCGGACATCCACATCTGCGCCAAGTGCAAGAAGCCCATCATTGGCGAGTACATCCTCCTGTTCGGCCAGCGCATGCACCCCGAGGTACGCTCAAGGGCATCTCTGTTCAATGATGGCAAGAGCGTTTCCTTCTCAGGCGAGCTCCACACGCACAAACCCACGCACGTGGCGAACGCA
>NW_004457725.1:4775-6163 GCF_000313135.1 Acanthamoeba castellanii str. Neff | reverse complement strand
CCGTTCGCCGGGTCCGAGTTCTTTGAAAAGAACGGCCTCCCGTACTGTGAGGAGCATTTCAAGCAGCTCTTCGGCCGGCCCTGCAGCAAGTGCGATCTCGTACGTGCTCTCTCTCTCTCTCTCTCTCACGGTTGTGTCCCTTCGACCGCCGCACGCGTGCGCACGTTGGCTCACCGTGTGTGCCTGGTGAACCCATAGCCTGTGACCCAGAACGGCGTGGAGGCGCTGGGCAAGACGTGGCATAGGGAACACTTCTTGTGCCAGGCCTGCGACATACTCCTGGACCCCATGGGGCGGATCTGCGCCAGCGAAGGGTACGGCTCGAGTTCTCACTCGAGGAGTGCACATCCATGCTGCCCTGATGGTGGGATGGGTCATCATAATCTCTCTCTTTCTCTTTCTCTCTCTCTTTTCTTCTTCTTCTTCTTCTTCTTTCCTTGCACAGGAAGCCGCTGTGCAAGAAGTGTTACCTGAAGCTGCCGAGCAAAATGCGTGCACAGATCGAGAAACAGAAGATGCTGGAGGCCAAGATGGCGCTGCGGCTGAAGAAGGAGCAGCAAAAGGAGCGCAAGCGGGAGCAGCTCGAGGCCAAGAAGGCCGCCAAGGCCGCCGGCAAGGCCAAGCCATAGCAACCTCCACTACAACAAGAGGACGCTCTCTCCAAGGTTGGTGGAGTACCACCTGCTCCCAGCAACATTTTTCACATTTTATATTACCTTATCCACACTGCACTTGCAGAAGGAGTTGTTGTTGTTGTTGGAGGAGGAGAAGGAAAGGACATTCGTCGTCTTGTCGTCTTTCCTTTCCTGAAAGGCTTGAGGAGTGCAGAAGATGAGGCCGAGAAGAGAAGCTGGCGGAAGGAAGTCCATGAGGGCCTGGCAGTGGCTGTTGCTAACGACGGGCCTTTTCTTCATCGTTTGGTATTTCACCTGGCCCTCGGCTGGCGTAGAGACCAAGGTGGCCACAACCCACGACTCGCGAGAGGAACACAGCTCTCAAGACGCACCTTCCCTTCAGCAGCCCTCGTCTCTCTCACCAGCTGGCGAGATCCCGGTCGTGAGCATCACCTTCGGCGAGTGCAAGGGCGGTACGGGTTCAACGCACCTCTTCGCTTCTCTTCTCCTGCTCCTGCTCCTGCTCCTTTCCATGGCCTTGTCCACCTCACCCACGGGGGGGGGAGGGCGACCAGACTACCTGTCCGTCGCGCTGAAAGAGCTGACCAAGCGCAACGGCAACGTGGTGGTCCTGGGCGACAGCGAGTCCTGCGCGCTGCTGGCCCGCCAGACCGGAACCAAGTTCATCTCTCGCAAGCCCTACTCCAAAGAAGGCGATGCCTTCCGGGAGGTGCTCGCCAACACCACTGCCGTGATCGTCTTCAAGGCCTCGTT
>NW_004457725.1:3133-4215 GCF_000313135.1 Acanthamoeba castellanii str. Neff | reverse complement strand
CAGGCCATGCGGCTCTACAGCTTTGCCCACGTGGAGCCCGAGAAGCGACCCTGCTGGGGCTTCCAGGTTCGACTCGCACGACTCGCGTCCCACGCGCGCACGCGCACGCACACACCATCGCGCATGCGTCTGACCTCTCTCCTGCAGGCCGTCGAGGGTTCGGAGGAGTGTGCCGAGGTGTGGGAGAGGCTGTGCAACCCCAAGGTGCTGGACAAGGCGCGCGAGAGGAACCGGCGGCCCAAGTACACACCCGGCAGCCTGGCCCTGCCACGCCACGGGATGATGTGGGACAACAACTTGGACATGGACGACGAGTGGGGTCTCTTCGCCACCGTGCCCGGCAGCACCTACAAGCAGATCGAGTGGCGAGACGGAGACCAGCCCTTCTACATCTTCAACGAGCAGGCCAACGTGGGCCAGAGCTTTGGGCGGGCAGAGGGCCTGCCCGAACCGGCGGTGCTGGCGGGCCTGCACTTCCAGGGCGGCAAGAAGTCCATGCTTCCCTCCTACACCACGTGGGACACCGAGTGGAACCGGCGGTGCCGGTGCTCCACCCCCGACTGCCGCAACTGTGTGGTGTCTTCTTCCACACGATCGTCGTGACCTGAACGAAACTGGCAGGAGCACACGCCACGAGCGAAAAAAACAAAAAAACAAAAAGAAATTCCTCTTAGTTTGAGAAACCAGTGTAGCAGTGGTAGGGGGGTGGTGACACGCGCATGGTGGACCACGACGGGGCGTGGTGGTTGGCCTGGCTGGGCCTGCTCACTGCGCTGGGGGGCGCATGTGGGACGGCCTTTGGTCTCCTGCTCGCCCGCCCACTGAGCACCATCTCTTCATTGCTACAGCACCCCGTGACAGCTTTACCGGCCACTACTCCTCCTCCCGCTGCTGGCGCCAGCCAAGCCCGACCACGACGTCGTTGCGGGCGCTCCCACCGAGTGTCTGCGCCGCCACCCCCACCCGGGCCGCCAGCGGCAGCTGAATATGAAGAGGTGGAGGCCGCGTGTAGCGCGGCACAGAAGCGGCGGCGACGACGACGTAGGAAGCAACTGTCGATTGGCATCACCACCACGGGTGTT
>NW_004457725.1:1498-2980 GCF_000313135.1 Acanthamoeba castellanii str. Neff | reverse complement strand
CTTCCGACTCCTCGGCCATGCGCGACCTCGCGCCATGGCTCAGGCACCCGACCCCCCCCCAATCCGTACATATCTGGTCGAGCGCGCACACTAACCTGCGTCGTGCGTGCCGTTGATCGTGTCGTGTCGTGTGCGGTATCTGCGCCATGCGTCGAGCGCTGGACACCAGGTGAGCACGCACATGGCAGCGCTGAGCGACGACGACTCGCTTTGGCGACTGCTCTACGCTCGCGCGTGGGGCCGAGGCGTGGGCGCCAACGCCCTCTTCGCCCATCCCGCCACTCACAATCACACAAGCCCCATCTCCAATGCCCGTGTGACCCCACGCGGTACGCTCACTTGCCGTGTGTGCCGTGTGTGCCTCGTGTGCCTCACGAGGCTCAGGCTGTACGGGATCGGGGGCAGATGCAAGGGGGGAGTCGTGGAAGGGGCGGGCGAAGGAGAGCCTGCGCGTGTGGACCAACTGGAAGCGGGGCGACTACGGAGAGGAGAAGCTCATGGGCCACCGATCATCGATCTACGCCCTCCAGCTCGCTCGCAGCAGCAGCAGCAACAACAACAACAACAACGCACGTGGCGACGGTGACGTGCTCATCTCGGCCTCTGCCGACGGACTCATCAAGGGTACTCCTCCTCCTCCTCCTACTTTCCCTCACATTCCTCACATAACATATGATACCATACGCAACATATTCTTACAGTGTGGGATCTGGAGTCCATGAAGGCAATCGCCACCGAGGAGAACCACAGAGCCGGTATCAACAGCCTTTCCCTCCACCAGGTATGCGTGCGTGCGTGCGTGCGTGTGTGCGTGCGGAAGAACATGCAGTGCGATACTCACTCCTTTGGGAACGCCGTTGGTCGTGGGGCGGGGCGGGGTGGGAAGGGGTTGGTTGGGTCGTCCGCGTCTGCATCGGACGGGTTTCGATCCACCTGTGGAACTTCACCCACCCGACCCGAACGTCATCATCATCATCATCATCGTCATCATCGTCGTCATCATCATCATCATCATCATCATCATCATCATCATCATCATCATCATCATCATCATCATCGGGATCACCTCCGCCGGAGGGAGGGCCGATCCTGCGGCAGGTGCGGACGCTCTACCACCCGGGTGTGTACTCCATCCAGCTCGATGCCCAACTGGACTGCGTCATGACCGGCTCCAGGTTAGCCCACCAGCGTTCATTGATTGGGCTCTCATTGGTCGTCGACTCCTGACCAGTCCCCAGTGACCACACCTTCACATATCTGCGCCGGCCTCATCATTGCATGTTACCCCTTTCGTGTCGTGGGTCGTGCGTGTCGTGCTGCACAGCTCCGACGCAGATGTGAAGGTGTGGTCATTGGGGACTGGTCAGGAGTCGACGACGCTACGGGGCCACAAGGCAGGCCTGTGCGCGCTGCAGTTCGACGATCAACGTCTGGTGACGGCCTCCGAGGATCGCACGGTGCGGCTGTGGGACTACCACAGCG
>NW_004457725.1:0-207 GCF_000313135.1 Acanthamoeba castellanii str. Neff | reverse complement strand
CGCGTGTCGTTCAGCTCGCCCTTTGCTCTTGGCCAGGCGCTGGCTTCTCACCCACGCATAAAGCGCGGCATTGGCTCTGTTGGGCACCAACGTGTGCCCGTGCTGCTCCTTGAAACTCACCAACTCCTGTGTGTCGCCGTACACGGTGAGTAGAGTGCGCGCGCATCATAGTGTCGCTCAGGACACCACGAGGTAACGACACGACAC
>NW_004457727.1:0-12789 GCF_000313135.1 Acanthamoeba castellanii str. Neff | reverse complement strand
GAGACACCACCAACGCGCCGACGCCTTCGTGTTGGCACAGCGCGACGTCGACGGCCCATCCGGGGCTGCGGACATCGTCGTCTTCCAGCGATACGCGAAGACGCCCAGCGGTCGTGCCGTTCCTCCTTGAACTCAACCACTCCTCTTCGCCATCGCCGAGCAGCCCGACCAGTTACGATACGCACGGAGATGGTAGCGAACCCAAGTCCGAGAGCGGAGACGACGAGAAGGGTCGATACGATGACGACGCCGTCGGCGGGGAGGCGGATGACGAAGACGGGGACTGGGGCGACAAGGCGTTCCTGTGGAATCTGCTGAAGAAGGTGGAGAACGTCGACCGCTACGTGCTATCGATACAGATGCTGCACCAAGTCATCAGCTTCCGCCAGCGCGAGGATCCCGACGCCGACATAACGCCCCTGATGACCTATCTCCGCAAGCTCTTGGGCCGTATGGGCCACCAACTCAAGAGTCTGAGTGCGTGACATCACACGACACACACACACACCACACACACGACACACACGACACACACCGTAACAGCAAACGTACACCATTTACGTCCGCGCGTCAGTGGTTCCGCATACTCAACTGTGTGTTTGCCTTCTCTGCAGAGCCTCTGGGCAGCGCGTTCAACACGTCCGTGGTACTTTCGTGGTATGGCGTCACTGCGCTTCACTACCTCTTTAGCTCGCGACAGCAGGTACCGCTTGACAAGAACACACACACACGCACACACGCACGCAGCGCGCACACACCCACCCACGGATGAACCTTGAATAACTTGCTGCAAAACCTGTGCAGGAAGCGTTGCTGACGGCCATCAAATATCTGGAGCAAGCCGAGCGCGAGCATTCGGCCTACTGCGCGTCCTCCACCGTGATAATCCACCAGATGGTACCGCACTCGCTGATTCCCCCTCCTTTTTTTTTCTTGCTCCTTCGCACCCACTTTAGACGTTGCTGCTCAACTTTGTTGACTGACCATTGGCGCGCTTGATCATGATGTGAAAATATATGGTTTATATATTTCCGGTTAAAAATAAACAGGTAATGGATGTCTTCATCATGTTCCGCCGATACGACCTCGTACGACGGCTCCTGGTTGTGGCCGAGCCCTTTGTAAAGATCCATCCTCTCGCACAAGACATTAGTACGTGTGCCGCTCGCTTGTGTTGCTGGTCGCTGGCTTGGTCACACCCGTGTGTCGCGTGTCGCGTGTCGCGTGTCGTGTGTCGTGTGTCGTGTTGTGTGTGGTGAGTTGTTGTCGTGCTGACCTCACCACTTCTTTTATTGACTGGCAGCCCGAGGCTACTGGGACGCCGTGAACAGACACGATTGCTTGTCTTGATACCTGGCGGCGTGGCCAGGGCGAAGTGGCCAAGTGTGAATAAAAGTTGTAGTTATTTGGCAAATATTATATTTAGTGGCCGATTTTACCGGAAAGGGAATAATAAATAAATAAATAAATGATGGGTGCGGGATTAGAGGACCGCGACGCCCTCAGCCGCCTTGTTGAAGCCCGACTTGTAGTCACCGTTCATGAGGAACAACTGCTGGAAGTGCGTTTGGCTGATGATGTGCGCACACGACACGCGGAGGCGTGGGGTGAGTAGTGGACACGACACACACGACACGACGCGCGTGTCAGCGCACAAAGTAGATGTGACCGTCTGGTACCAGTAGAAGATGCCGTCGAGATGCGCGTAGTCGATGACCTTGAGCACACACTTGCACACGCTGCACTTGAAGCAGTTCTTGTGGAACACCTTGCCTGTGTGTGTCGTGTGTCGTGAGTGTTCGGCAAATCAGGCGAAAACGCGTGAGTACCGCACGACACGAGACGCGACGAGTGTGGAAGGTACGTACCGCTTGCGACGGCTCGTTCGAGCGGGTAGGCGGTCTTGCCGCACGCCACGCACTTCTCGTTGTTGCTCAGCACCGGCTCGCTTTGCGATTGCCCCGCCGCCACCTAATCGACACCACCCACACGCACACACAAGTCGTCTATAAGAACACTGTGCGGCGAGGCATTGCGCCAACACACAGTGCAGGTGGTCGAGCGCGTACCGGGACCTTGCGGCGAGGGGAGGGCTCGATGGGCGTGTCCTCGATCTCGTCCTTGAGCAGAGTGATCTCGACATCGTCGTGCACCGCCTGAAGCAGCATGTCGCCCTCATACGCCACCACACCCCTGACCACGCCCGCGCACAACACAACACAACACAACACAAGGCCACGACACGACACGACACGACACGCACGCGCACGGTCAGGGCGTGGGTGCGGTGAAGCCGGGCGAGGCGCGGAGGCGCGGACCTCTTCTTGGCGGTGGCGATGGCGGCGGCGAGGGCGGGCATGGTGTCGATGGTGGCGGCGAAGAGGGCGCCGAAGGTGATGACGGGCCTGCCGGTGTCGCCCTTGGCCTCGCCGCGCTTCTGGATCTCGGCGATGAGGAATCGGATCTGGGTGTCCATCCACTGCACGCCCTTCACCACCCGATCGTCCATCTGCTCCGACAACTGCTCGCCCGGCACCACAACACAATCATCAGCTCATGCACACACAACGCAACACGCACGACGACACGCACGTTTTGGGTCTTGGCGCTGAGGCTGGCGTCCATGGCCTGCTGCCATCGCGACGCGACGCCGCCCTTGGCGCCCACAGCACCGGTCATGGCGCGCCGTCTGACACAGTCACAGCCGCCAAAGCCCTTCAGTCAACGAGAGACACTCGTCAGGCCAGGCAAGGCGGAGGTCGTACCGCTCGGGCGCCGAGGCGGGCACGGCGGCCGGCGCTTCGCTGGCGAAAACCATCGGCACCGCGACCGTCTTCTTTGTGCTGCTCGCTCCTGGGTGTGTCGTCAGCAGAGACAAGCGCGCGCCAGCCGCGGCTCACCGGTGACGTACCGGCAAAGGTCTTGCGCTTGTCGCGCGAGCTGCCGCTGCCGCCGGTCGCGACGGGAGCCTTGTGGTGCAGGGCGTTGACCTGTCCCTCCTCCTCCTTGCAGCTCCTCTCCATCGCCTCCTGCTCCTGCTCTTCCTGCTTCTGCTGAGTGTCGGCATGGCCGGCGGCGGCGGCGGCCACTTCCTCGACGGCGCCGGTGGCGGCGGCGGCCACGGCAGCGACGGCCTCGGTCACGTCGGGCACGTGGGCCTGGGCGGCGGCTGCGGCGACGGCTGCGGCTGTGGCCTCGGCCCGGCGACGCTCGGCTTCAACGGCTGCCGCATTGGCCGCGGCCGCGGCGGCCTCGGCCTCGGCTTCGTCGGCGCGTCGGCGCTCGGCCTCTCTCTGCTCGAGCTCGCGCTGTCGCTGTAGCTCGGCCTCGTCCGCCTCCCGCCGCAGTCGCTCCGCCTCGGCCTGCGCCTTGGCCAGCCGCCGCTGCCTCTCCTCCTCCAGCGCCTGCTGCTGCTGCTCGTGCTGCCGCCGCCGCTCGGCCTCGGCCTCGGCCTCGGCATTCTCGGCACTCTCGCCATTCTCGTCATTGTTGGTGTCGACAACAACGACCGAGAATTCGGCCGAGGCGCCGGCGTCAGTGACGGCAACGGCGGTCTGGGAGCTGCTGCTGCTCAGGCCCAGCACCTCCTGCTCGACCCGCCGCAGCTCCTCCAGCGCTGCAAACACATCGTCCTGCTGCGTTCGGAGCGCCTCCAGACCGGTCGTCTGCTGCTGCTGCTGCTGCTCGACCTGTTGCTGTTGCTGTTGTTGGAGCTTCTGCTGCTGTTGGAGCTGTCGCTCGCGGTGCTGGTCCTCCTGTTGCTGGCGCAGCTGACGCTCGCGGGCCTCCATGGCCTCCTTCTCGGCGGCCCGCCGCCGCTCCTCCTCTTCGGCCCTCTCCCTCTCGGCCTCCCGCCGCAGCCGCGCGGCCTCAGCGGCCTCGGCTTGGGCTTCGGCGGCTGCAGCGACGGCGTTTCTGTCGACATCGGCGTCAGTGACGGCGACGGCGATGGCGGGCTCAGCTTCGTCCTCCTTGGCCTTGCCCTTGCCCTCTTCGGCCTCGGCGTCGTTTTCGTTCTTTTGTGATTGGTCTTCCGCGGAAGCGTCGCTTTCGTTCTTTGGCTTCGCGTTACCGTCGTCTTCGTTCTTTGCTGTCGCCGCGGGAGACGAGACCACCGTCGCCTTGTTTTCGTCTTCTTCGTTCTTCTTCTTCTTTTTCTCGTCGTCGTTTTCTTTGTTGCTCGTCTTCTGCCACTTGCTGATCGCCGCCGGCGTGAACGTCGCGCTGCGCGCCTTGGCCGCCGCCGCCGACTCCGCCTCACCACCAGCCGCCGCCGCCGTGGTGCTCGCGCTCGACGGCAGCGTCACCTCGTGGCTCTGGTTGAGCTTGGCGGCCGCCGCCTCGGTCTGTCGTCGGTTCTTTTTGTTGTTTTTGTCGACATTGTTGTTGGGTCTGATCTTGCTCTGGCTCCGCTTCTCCTCCTTCTCGATGCGCTTGAGCTCCTTCTTCTCCTCCTTCTCGCGCCTCTTCTGGAGCTTGAGCTCCTCCTTCTCCTTCCGCTTCTGCTCCTTGATTCGCTTCTTCTCCTCCTTCTCCTTCTCCTTCTGCTCCTTCTTCTCCCGCTTCTCCCTCTCCTTCCGCTCTCGCTTGCCCTCGACCGACGACGCCACACTTTCCATTCTTTTTTTCTTTTTTTTCCCTTTTAATCGCCTGTTATAAAAAATCGCAGATTTTGGTAATAAATCGCGATTTCAAAAATCCCAATCCCGACCTTGAGGATGAAAGATGAGAGCTTAGAGATGAGGACCGTAGAACGAAACGGGGCGGGTTTTGTTGAAGATGTAGGTACCTTGGTTGTTGTGGGTTAGTGCGTCTTCTTCGGAGGGGAGCGGAACGCGACGATACAGCGAAGGCGAAGGCGAAGGAGGTGAAGGTGCGTCGGTGAAGTGGAGTGCAGAAAACTGGAATGGAGAGCTGTGCGTGCGGCGAAGTTCGGTTTGGCGCGCGACAGCAACGGAAACGGCCCTCAACGAGAAGCAATACTTCGTCGACGTCCACCACCACTGGTTCGCGTTTGTCAAACTTGAAGAGAACCGACAGGGCAATACTCGTTGTCTGTCTGCCCACGGTCGAGCAAACGGAGTGGAAAACACGAAAGATAATTCTTTCATTACATACACTGTCATGTCTAACATTCTTATCTGGCCAGAGATTCCTTTTATAAAACGGAACTAAAGAGCTGATTGGTGAAAGACAAAGTGTTGGCGGTCAATGGGCACATCGTCCCACGAACTCCGCGATAGCAGACAAGGCCTAACTAGCTTAGACCAGGATGTGCCACGCGCGGGGGCCTCTTCTCACAGGCCTCGCTTTGGTGGTCGGTACGCACTGCGCTCAGTGCCTGCCACCCACTACCTCCTCTTTTTTATTAATTGTTTTATTTATTTATTTGTCTGTAGTTGCGCTCAGCGCCGTGCGTGCCAATGACATTCTGTTCCACGACGACTTCGAGGGCCAGCCCTCGTTCCCCAATAGCCACTGGCAAATCGGCCACTTCCTCAACAAGTGCGTTGATCTCTTGTTGTTGCCCTCCCCTTTCTCCTTGATCACAACTCCCTTTACACTCATGTTATTATTTAATGATAAAAAAACAGTCGCACCAATGGCGTGGTCGTACCAGACCCGGACAACCCGACCAACATGGTGCTGTCGTTCAACAACACCGTCCCCTTCACCGGCGGCGGCGACCTCTTCACCCAAGGCCTCTTCACAACCCCCACGGGAAGGTTCAAGGTGAGCTTAGATTTCAAGGGCACGCCCGGGTGCATTACCTACATCGGGTGGTACTTCCCTCCGCTGCCGCCCTCGAGCGACCCTCAAGTACATTGGTCGTCGTCTTCTGCCGCCATTCCCGTGTGACGTGGCGTGGCGTGACGTGAACGTTGTGACTCCCTCCTCACGTGTGGCGACGACGTCCAGTTGCTGGTCGGGCGGCACGGGTGGATGGGCGCATCCAGGACTGAATACTGCGCTCGCCTTCCCGTACGTCGCGTGCAGTCACGCTGTTGGCCTCTTTGGGTGGAAAGTGTTGTGTATCGTGTCGTGTGTGTCGTGTGTGTCGTGTGTGTCGTGTGTGTCGTGCGTGTCGTGTGACAAGTGTTTTCCCCCACATCAGCTGGACACTCTGGAGCCGAGGCTTCAGACCTGCGACCAGAGTATGACAGGCCTGCCCAACGGTGACTGGACCCACTACGAGATCGAACCGGCCCTCGCCTGCCTCATCAACTTCCCACGCAACGAGACCGGTACACGCGGCCGATTCTCTCTTTCCTTCGCTTTCGTTCCCCCCCCCCGTTCGTGGCATGAGTTGACCGAGTTGCGCTCACCGGACGCGAGCAGCGATCGCGCAGGGCTTCGGGGTGATGGTGGAAGACACGGGCAGTACGCCCTTCAGCTGCTTCTACGACAACATCACCCTCACAGCCATCGTGCCCACCTCGTCGTACGCAGCTAACACATCTCTGTTTTTTTGGGTGTGAGCGTGGGTTGAGCTCACCACGTTCGGATCACGACAGCGCGGCAACGGTGGGCACCGACTCGATCAAGGTCAACTTCACCCTCGACTCTCCGTCCTTCGTCATGAAGCCTGCTCTGGGTATGTCCTCCTCCCTTCTTTTCTTCTGCTATTTGTTGTGTTCACACAATCATTGTGACTGCAACCACACCACCACCACCAACAACGCACAGAGACGATCACCACATCGGTCACGGCTGACTTTGTGCGGGCGGTGGAGCTAAGTCCCAACAACAGCACCAACTCGAGCGTCGTCGTCAGCCGCGACTTTCCCACGACCGGCTATGCCGTCGCTTCCTCAGGCCCCGTATGTCTCACCGCCGTGTGCGCCGTGTGCGCGTGCCATCGCGCGTTGTCGTGTGCGCGTGCCATCGCGCGTTGTCGTGTGCGCGCCTTACAAACATGTGCTGCTCGGGCAGGAGGTAACTTTCACGAATACGCTGCCGCTGTACGGCGCCAAGAACGCGACGTTCGAGGTGGTGTACACCCTGTTCAGCGGCGGCGAGCAGGTGGACACCGGCGCGGCCGTGTTCACCGCCGCCAAGGACTCGCTCGAGTGGGCCATCCAGATCCGCGACTGGCCCTTCGCCGCCCCCGACAACTTGCTCCTGGTCGAGTTCGGCCTGGGCCACTTCTCCTCCCGCGGTGCTGACGTCAGCGTGGGCACCTACAGGCTCGAGAGCGCGACCCATCGCGCCGACGAGAAGCTCGACGAGTACGTGCTGCGGCTGCTCGACGCCCGGGGCCAGCCCGGCGCGGGGCTCAAGCTCATCGTACCGCTCGTGGCCTTCATCGATGGCGCGGCCCAGCCGACCGACATCGAGCGGCCCGTGCTGACCACGGCCGCCGCGTTCGCCCAATTCTTGGGCTCTTCAGCCGACGGTGGCGTGAGCGATCTGGTGGGTCTGGCCGCGGCGGTGGGCGGGCTGGTGGATCGACTGGTCTTCCGCTTCCCGCTCTTCAATGCCACGCTCGACTACGACCCCAACCTCGGGCTCCTGCTCAATGGTACGCACCACCGCACACACACGTCGCACACGCGCTCATCGAACGAACGAACGTGTAGGGAAAGCGGAGAGTGACGATGGCGGGAGTGACAACACGGTGCTGATCGTGCTGACGACGGTGCTGATCTCATGCGCGGCGTTGGCCGTGCTGGCCGCTCTCGTGGCGGTCTACGTGATTTATCGGAGGCGAGCGAGCGGCGGACCCGTCAACGAGGAGCTCGTCGTGCAGCTCGACGCCGCCGACGAATTCGACGGACGGGTCCTCTGAGCCATTTCAGAAGAAAATCAAAATGTACACTCATAAATGAATAAAATAAATGTGAGAGTTCGCGCTGGTAGCGATTCTGTCGTTGAGCAGGAAAAAAACAAACACCATAGTCGAACACCCACATCAATCGTCGAGCAGGGTACCGCTGGTGTACTTGTCAATGATCTCACGCACGAACGCCTGTAAAGTCACGCGCAATAAATAAGTGGCACAATACGGAAAAGAACGAAAAGCGAAAAAGAAAAATGAAAGCGATAGCGAAAAGCGAAGAATGGAGACGTGCCTGGATGCCGAGCACGAGCATGGCAATGCCGAAGAGGAAGATGAGGGAGCAGATGACGAGCTCAGCCAGGAGGCCCCAGGTCTTCTTCTTGAAGCGCATCAGCTTGCCCAGCTTGATCTTGCCCCAGTGGCCCTTGCTGTACTTGAGCTTGATGTAGATCGAGGGCGGAAGCAGGAAGCCCAGCAGGTTGCTCCCGAACACGCCCGTGAGGCCCGTCATGACCGAGAAGAAGGGGATCGCGAGCGCCACGGCCGCTGTCACCATGACCATGATGAACCGGAGCAGGTTGCGCTGCATCTCGACGTTGCGCGACTTGCCGAAGAGCGTGCGGTCGAGCAGCGCGAACTCGAGGATCTCGGAGGTCGGGAAGAGGAAGAGCGCGGCCGTGAACAGAAGGTCGAGCGACAGGAAGATGCGCACCAGGATCTCCATCACTCCCGGATGCAGGTTGTCGATCACCTGCGTGTGGCCGCGCCAGCGTGAGACTCACTGTCAGGGTGTGCGGTGTGTGTCGTGTGTGTGTCGTGTGTGTGTCGTGTGTGTGTCGTGTGTGTGTCGTGTTAGTGTGTTAACGAACGTTCTGTTTGGTGTCTTCGCCGTAGAAGAGGTAGGCGGTGACGGCGAAGGCGACGTTGAGGATGGTCACGAAGACAATGCTCGTTCCGACCACCACCGGGAACCTGGACTTGTTCGCCTGTGTACCGTGCAGTGCACGCACGACGCACTTCAGCACAACACGCACAGCCGCCCCACCACAATAATTGAAAGCGAAGCGAAAGTCATGGCTTAGGTACGTACCATGGACTGCTCGGTGGGCAGCACAACAGAGTGGATGAGATACAGAAACGCGGCATTGCCCAGGAAGAGCGGGTAGGACCTGTCATAGGATCACACAACGTTGAGGCAAGTCACATGTTTTCGTGAGTGCGCGTGTTGTTGGTCGTGTCGTGTCATAATAATGCAAAGGTCGTACGTGATCTGAACGGCGGGGTAATCATTGAAGGACTTGGCCTCGTGGTACATTCCGATATCGATCCACGTCGCCACCAACGAGAACAAGAGTGCACAAATTCCTGGAAAGACAAGCCAGCACACACCACGTTGTGACCGACACGACACGCGAACCACCGCACGCATAGACACGCGCACGCGCGTCAGCGTTGTAAAGTGTGGTGACCGAGAGGGGCATGCGGGAGTGGAAGTACCGAGGATAGAGGTGGGGGCGAGGACCTTGTAGCTTCGCAGCCACGACAGCATGATGACCGGCGGAATTACAAACAAGGTACACACTGCACTGCACAGAGATATCCAAACTCGTTTAATATAATAAAATAATGGAATAATATTAAATTTTAATATAAATGAGTAAAGAATAATAAAGAAGAAATTGAAGCGAATATCAGGTACCTGTATTCGAACACGGCGGTGTAGCCACCAAGCAGCTTTTGTATGGACGAACCGATGAAGATCAGATAGCTTCCACATGCTGCACAGAGAATGTTTTCAATGTTAGTCACACGCACCACCGCACACGCACCACGGCACCACCGCACACGCATACAATACACACACAACGCATGAGTTGTTCAAGTAGTAGTAGTGGTCTAGACTTGCTTACCTCCGATCGTCGACGCAATGATGCCCGTCCACGCCAAAATAACTCCAGTCTTGCCAAACGCCTCACGACCTTTGGGAGCAAAGTGACGTTGGTCGGAGTTAAAAAGTAGTAGTGGAAAAAACGGAGCAGAGAAGGAGCGGCGTCGGCGGCAGCGGTGGCAGCGCACCGATGTCCGGGTAGGTGGGATAGGACTTGGATGCGAGGTGGCCACACTTGGCCAGGATGACCAGCGTGAACTGCGAGATGATGCCCAAAAACACCAGTCCCACCGAGCCACCAATCAAACCTGAATGGAGTGCGCGAACCGTGCGGTGCGTAAGTGGTCCAGAGGGATGCGGTGCGTGTGCGTGTGCGGTCTGCGTGCGTGCGTGCGTGCGTGCGTGCGTGCGTGCGTGCGTGCGTGCGTGCGTGTGCGGCACCTCCTTGCTTGACAGCCCAGGGAAGCTCGAAGGAGGCCGCGCCGATGAAGCACTTGGTGATGTTGAAGAATGTCCTCAACGAGCTGCACATTCAATAAGTCAACGTCAGTCGCGTGTGGCGTGGGGTGTGAGTGTGCAAAGGCTGGAGTGTGGGTGGGTGGGTACGGGGACGCACCTGGCCTGCACGAGGGCCTTGGGGTCTTCCGCTTCGAAAAGCTCGTTGGAGCTCACGCCATCCTCGCCCGCATAGCGCGACCCAATATCCCGCGCCTCCTGGTTTATCGACGCGTAGTCCGACACTGCCGGGCGGTCGGCGTTAAAAGGGAGTAACAATAAAGAACGAACGAAATGATAAATAACTCAATAAATTGAAATTGGGTTGAAGTAGAAATAAATATTGAATAGGGAAGACGTGAAAAAACAAATATTCGAATATTATTTGGATAGAGCGCATTAAAAAAAATTGAAAATAATTATTAAAAAAGAGAAGAATGATGAAGAGAGGAAGTACCTTTGATTGTGTGTCGCTGGTTGGTGCCCACCACGTCTGCGCTCCCGTATCGATTGTCCATCGGGACTCGTGTTTCGGTTCCGTTTTGGGCTTTTGAACGAAAATGAAAAAACAAGATGGGGCACACGACAGTACTCCCTTACCGTGCGTGCGGTGCCTTCGTTGCTCTGCTCCTTGCGCTCCTTGTGCCGGAGGTGCGTCGCAAGCCGTAGGTAAAAGTCCGAAGAAGAAGACGTGCAGATACAGGCCGCGTCGACCGAAATGACGAATCACAACCAACCGACTGCTCCCACAACGCACAGCCCTCAACTACAGCAGTGAGGGACCTGAGCGTGGTCGTCGCCGATGGCCACTACGGCAGCTCGACCACACCAGCACGTTGTCGACAAATGCGTTGGCGGTGTGCTGTTGCCCCTTCTCTCTTTTTTCCTTGTTTGACGTTGTTCAAGGAAGATGAAGAGAGATCTACTTCAGCTGAAATAGACGGCGTCGGGCCGCTCGGGTCTGTCCCTGTTTTGTTTGCCGCCATCATGGCCTCGCCCCCACAGAGGCAGCGCTTGGGAGCGTGCGGCCACTGCCGCGCGCTGACTCACATCTCGCCACAGACCGGCCTGTGCCACCAATGCATCGTCCAGTTCAAGCATCTTCGGCGCCGCCAACGAGATGATGAGAGGCTGCTCGCGTTCGGTCTCGAAAATGGACTGGAGGGACCCTACGAGCTTTCCACAACGCCGGTGGTCAGCAGCCCGTTGAGGAAGACTGCTGCACCACTCTTCGTCCTTTGCGTGGCCTACCTGAGCAACAATGTGGACCTGATCGAGCAGGAGGCCATCCACTACTTGCCCAGCGAGGTTCGCTACTTCCTCTTCCTCCTTGAGCTCAGCCACAAGCGCTTTGCGCCTCCATCTTCTTCGAAATCGAGTAGCGGATCTTCATCTTCATCAGCTGCTCCTCGCCTTCGCCTCGCCAAGCGATTCCTCTCATCCACCAACGTCATCTCTCCATTCCATTCCTCTTCATCTTCATTCGAAGCGTTTGATTTCAGCGCCCTCAAGAGCCTCACCTGTCTCAACCCGAGTCAAGTCGAGAACGTCTTCGACTACCTGACCTCGTTCGGGCGATCATCCATCGAGGGCCTTCGCATCCTCTCGCTCAAGGGCCTCCCATTCATCAACGACGCGGCCCTCAAGACCGTCGCCGCCCAGATGCGACTGCTGCGCGTACTCGACGTCTCCTTCTGCGACAACATCACCGACGAGGGCATCGCCGCCCTCCTGCCTCGGTTCAAGCCGGCCCAGACGCGCGACAGCTGGGAGGAGCTCGAGGACGGCGACAGCGGCAGCAGCGAAGACTCCTCCGATGAGTCATCCCTCCTTTGCGGCCTCCTCCATCTGTACGCTTGCTATGTCGTGTGCGGTGTGCGGTGGTGCGTGTGCGTCACACGTTGCACACTAACGCAACACGCACACGACGGCACACGACAGGCGACGGCTCGGGATCTACGGGTGCAGCCAGCTGACGCGAGCCAATCTGAAGGCCCTGCGGATAGCCTTCATGGGCCGACCCGCGCTCACTGTCTACACGTCGATGCTCCTCGTGCGCGGCGTCGATGACGACGACAGCCACGCCTACGCCTACGACGACCGCGCGGTGGTCCTCCTGGCCGCCGCGGCGGCCCATAAGCCCGCCCTGTGGGAAGTCACCGCAGCCGCAGCCGTCGACAGCTCGCGCGCCGACCGCGAGTGGAGCGCCGACGAAGAGGCTGAACCAAGCCAAGAGAAGCCCAAGACTCGACAAGAAGACGAAGAATACGTCGGCGTCGATCGTCGACACCCGGCGGAGGGGTCGCTGAAGGTAGTCACGTTCGTCAACGACACGCTCCAGTGGAACGTGGCCGAGGAGGAGGCCGTCTACGCGCTACACGGCTATCAGATCGAGGAGATCGAGGAGCTGAGGGGCCGGTACTACGCACCCGACCAGAATGAAGACGGCTACATTGGGATCGGTCGTGGTGGTCGGCAGCGAGCGCAGCCCGCGAAGAAGGCGCGGCCGTCGCTGTACGTCCCCCACGACGAGCAGCTGCAGGCCCTGGACGCGTTCCGAAGCACCAGGCGAGCAGAGTACTCTGGGAGCTCACGCAAGGGATACCTCTAGTGCCACCGCCACGAC
>NW_004457730.1:102318-103257 GCF_000313135.1 Acanthamoeba castellanii str. Neff | reverse complement strand
CTTCCGAATTCCCAGCATTCCACATATTTAATTTTTCCTTGCGTTTGGTTGGTCAAAGCCAGGAGTACCTAAACCACCAAAAGGGCCAAGCTCGTGTAGGGCCATCAAACAAACAAACAAACAAAAGAGAGAGATGGGAGACAAGGAGAACCTGGATCTGTTGACGGCGCGTCCCTACAAGGACCAGGCCTGTTGGTTCCTCAACGCCTACTGGGAGGACTTTGGCGAGAAGGAGGCCGAGAAGGTGTGGTCCTTCGTCAAGAAGTGCGCCGAGCTCGACGAGAACAAGCGCGCCGAGGGGTCGGACCTGGACGAGTTCCAGGCCCACCGCTTCCTCGAGCACTTCAAGGAGACCCTCACGGTCCAGGGCATGCGCGACAAGCTGCGCTCGTCGGGCGCCATCGCTGGCCAGGTCAAGCGTGTGCCCCTCCTCCACATCCTCATCTTCAAGTACAACATCGACTGGAGGCAGATGATCAACGCTCCTCAGGTACCCCCCCCACATCTTCTTCGTTCTTTTCTCGCCGTCGCTTTCGCAAATAATTTATTAATCATTAAAATAATCAAAAAATAACGAATTAATTAACATAAAATAAAAACAGGGCAGCAAGGAGGAGGTGGCCAAGGCGCAGGCCCTGCTGGACCAGGTGCAGTCGGCGCTGAGGGAGTCGCAGGCCAAGGACCAGCAGGCCGCGGCCGCGCTGAGGGAGGCCACCGAGCAGGAGGCCGCCGCCAAGCGCGCCGAAGCCGACGCCAAGGCCCGCGAGGCTGAGGCCAAGCAGCGTGAGGCCGAGGCCAAGGCGAGCGAGGAGCAGGCCAAGGCCCGCGAGGCCGACGCCAAGGCGCGCGCCGCGGAGGCCAGCGAACGCGAGGCCGAGGCCAAGGCCAGGGAGGACGAGCTGCAGGCGGCCAAGGCCGAGCTCGAGGCGGCGCTCAATG
>NW_004457730.1:95984-98592 GCF_000313135.1 Acanthamoeba castellanii str. Neff | reverse complement strand
AGAAGGAGAGGAACAGGAGGAGGGTGAAGAGGGCGAGGCCGACGACGGTGGCGAACATGAAGATGACGGGGAAGACCGCAGCTCCTGACTGTCATCGGTGCCGTTGCATGATACACTGGAGTGAAGGCAAGGGAAGAGTCAGAACGTGGAGCATCTTAACAGAGGGCGAAAAGGCAGATTGGGCGGGGGGGGGTGAAGTGTACTAGTTGATGGGCTGAAAGGTGTAGCCCATTTCAACCAGGAGGCGCTCCTTGTCCGTCACGATGCCGATTTGGTCTCCGCTGTGAAGCAGCATTTTCTTGCTCTTGGTCAGCCGCTTGCCGTTGATGAACGTGCCGTTGCCTGAACCGAACGTGCCGAGCAGGTTTAGCGCCTCGAGTACGGATTCGCATACGCTGCGCAATTGGCCAATTGAAGACAAGCGAGGAATGGGGGAGGAGTACCGCTGGTGTCAACGATCCAGTACTGCCGAACCTCGTTCGAGTCATTGAGTGTGCGCGCCGCGCTGCAATGAATCTCGAAATGGGATCGGCTGATCCTGACGAGCAGATCCGTTGGCAGGTGCTCCATCATCATGCGGCCGAGTACGAACGGCTTGTCGGGGTGCCACTGCCGATACAGCGTCCGAATGCCTGCAATGCGAGGAAGTAAGCGCCCGTGAGAAGAACGAGACAGATGAATCAAAAAAATGTTAGGTAGACGGCAGAGCACACGGAGATGTGCGTACCTTGACAGCCCTTCATCTGGAAGATCTCATCCCGGGCGAAGAGAAGCAGTTTGTACGCGAACATGCACTCCTCCGAGTCGTCCTCATCCATCACCACGTGGTGGGAATCGGGCGCCAAGGCGAACTTGGCTTTGGCCAGGGAGGCCAGAGGCGGTCCCATCAACCTGCCAACAACGGGAATCAATTAATTGATGGCCACAGATGAGTTCAAGCTGAAGCAATAGATAAATAAAGAAAGTAAAAATGATAACGAGAACAGCACCTCTTATCGAGATCTTCAGTTCTGGGCTTCTTGTTGACCGGCTCCTTCTCCGAAGCACGACGCTCCTGTTCGTCGCCTGTTCCAAGCAGGGGCGTAGGTGCGAGAAGGGACGAGTCAGTCTCTGTGGTGGGCTTGTGCATTCAGTAATCACTGGACGAACCTCGAGGGGCTGGTCGTTTTACTCGCTGCGTTTGTTGCTGTTGCTGCTGCTGCTGTCGCCGTTGTCCGTGCTGTTCCACAAGCTGCTGATAGCTATCTAGCACGCTCAGTTGGCCGGTGAAGGTGGCCAGCTCGTAAATATCTACATCCCCGTCGTTATTTCTGCGTGTGGTAGAGGTATTCGTAAGTGACAGTCAGCTTCATGATGCCACGTCAGCGTCGTCAAGAGCGCTGTACCGGTCCAATCGCTGTCGCAGCAGTTCAATATTAGAGTCTCGTTGTGCTTCAAACTCGTGTTCGAAAGCTGCCCGGAACTGGTCCCATGTTACCTTGAAAGTCTGATAGGGCAGGGTGAGACGTGATGGAGAAAGAGAAAGCCACAAGACGGCGAAGCAAGACGAAGAAAGAAGCGAACCTTCGGTCCAAAGTGGTGCGCCCAAAAGCGCTTGGTTTCCTCGTTCTTCACTAGTCGCATTGCATTGAACTCTTGGTCCGCACCGGCTCCACCCTGCATCCGGAAACCAAGGCCCAAACGCGTTACAGACGCAAGACACAGGATAGCGCACGAGCGTGCGGAGTGGAGGGGCGGAGGAGGAGGAAAAGCTTAGGGCGGTACCTTGTTCTTGTTCTGTTGACTGGTGGTGATGGCAAGCGAAAGGATCGGGCAGAGTGTCTTGAGCTTCTCCTGGTGGCCCTTGAGCTCTGACAGATCGGTGCTTGATCGAAACCTGCCCGCCCAGATAGGAGAAAGAGAGAGGACTAAGAAGATGCAAAACAACAGCATGAAACAACGGGCCGTGTAAGAAGGTGGTGCGAGAGTGAACCATGACATAACTCGCTGCGAGATGGTCGTGGCCGTGGCCACCTTCTCCAAGGCAGTCTTGGCATTGACCATGCTGGTACGCGAGACAGAGCAGGGCGAAATGAGAAGGGGCAAGCACGCAGAAGTCTAAGGCTGAGAGTAAGAGAGAGAAGGCTAGAGGGAGGCACCTGAGTTGCAGGGCTCTAAGCACATCCTTGAGGTGCGGATCGTCGTTTCCAGAGGAGCCCAGAGGTCGAATAGCTGTTTCTATCAGGAGAATAGTCTCCCCTTTTGAAGCAAAAAGTGATTTGGATAAGACGCAAATTAAAAACGAGTACATGGCAGTCCATCTCGAGAGCTAATTGCCGTTACGAGATTGGGGCTTGAGCTTACCGAGATCCGATACTTCGTTGGATATTTCGGCATGACTCTGAACCAACTCCTTTACGTTGGATATGGTCAGCAAGAGTGGTTCCACCAGCTCCATGCAGATCGAATGTAGCCTCTGTTCGATCGATTGATTTTTGATTTGATTGAACTCTTTCTGACGTTAAGAAGGCAGTCGTTACGTTTGGCTTTTCTTCGAACACTTTCGTGGGGGTGAACTGAAACAGAAAATCGATATGCAACAAAAGAAAATACTGGGGGCTGGCGAGAA
>NW_004457730.1:93118-93954 GCF_000313135.1 Acanthamoeba castellanii str. Neff | reverse complement strand
GTGCGTTTTGATTCAAATCAATACAACAGATGGATAAACTGTCAACTTCCCCCAAGTCCACGCCTCGGTTCGAGAGTCAGCTCACGGCCCACCTCAAGCCCTTCGCCTCGGGCGAGGTCCGCCCGCGCCTGTCGGCCAAGGAGTGGCACCAGGTTCACGACGAGGAACTCGAAAGCGTGAGCCTCGAGTACACCGGCATTCACATCCACAACATCATTCGCAACCCCAGGTACCTCTCTCCGGCCTCCCGACCCCTCGTAGACCCGCTTGCTCAGTTTTTAATCTGTATTTTTAATCGATCTATTATCTCATCTTTACCACAAATAAGCTGGTTTTGTACAAATAAAGAAAAATAAAAGTTTTGCAGTTCTTCTTCAACTGACCCCGGGTGGTGTGACCCATCAACAGTGTGCCGAAGCTCTACGAGCTGGCCCTCAAGCACGAAAGCGGCACGGCGGTGACCTCGACCGGCGCCCTCGTGTGTAAGTCCGGCAAGCACACCGGCCGCTGCCCGCAGGACAAGCGCATCGTCAAGGAGCCCACGTCGGAGAAGGACGTCTGGTGGGGTCCCATCAACTTCCCGCTCAGCGACCACTCGTTCATGATCAACCGGTACCGCTGCACACCTCCTTCTTCTTCTTCACCTTCTTCTCTGCAAAGCGCTCGTGCCCTGTGCTATGGCTGACGGTTAGGCCGCCATTAGTGAGCGCGCCATCGATTACCTGAACACGAGGGAGCGCCTCTACGTGGTCGACGGCTACGTGGGCTGGGTGCCCGAGCACCAGCTCAAGGTGCGCGTCATCTGCGCGCGTGCCTACCACGCCCTGTTCATCAGC
>NW_004457730.1:54727-91621 GCF_000313135.1 Acanthamoeba castellanii str. Neff | reverse complement strand
AGACCGATGAGTAGCACGACCAAGCAGCGCAAGTCGCCATCGCTGGCGGCCGACATTGCGGTCATGCGCGAGCGAGAGGGCAAGCGCGAGCTGCTGATGATCAAGCGAGGCGGCCGCACCTTCCACGGCTGCCTCGCCTTCCCGGGCGGGTTCGTGGAGTACGGGGAGGAGCCCAAGCACGCCGCCCTCCGCGAACTGCAGGAAGAGACGTCCCTCGTCGGCACCGACCCGCAGCTCGTCGGCGTTTACGGCGACCCCGCTCGTGATATCCTCTCACCTCCCCCCCGCGTTGTGTGTCGTGTGTCGTGTGTCGTGTGAGCGTGTGCGGTGTGTGTGTGTGTCGTGTGTCGTTGTGGTCTCCTTAACTCGTGTCAACATCCGCGTGGACACACGGTGAGCACCTTCTACTACGTCACTGTCAAGGATTTCTCGACTATGAAGGTACGTTGCGGCCAAGGGTGATGGTGAGGGTGCTGGCTGTTGGAGCTGAGGGGGCTTTCATGTTGGGTGCGGCGCCAGGCGGGTGATGATGCAGCTCACGCCGACTTCTACGATGTGGAGGAGCTCAAGGGCCAAACCGACAAGATGGCCTTCGACCACGCCTTGCTGCTCCACGACCTTCTTGAGTTCGTCAAGAAGCACAACATCGACATCCCACGCGCATAGCTCGCTGGCTTTGTTGACATTTGGCCCAATGAACACTTTCAGTCTTTGCGTGTCCCAGTTTGCTGTGAATCACGGCATCACATTTCCTTTTGGCCGTTGCAGGTTCCTGTTCTAACATCACCTTGCCCTCTGCTCGCTCATCAAGCCTTGCGTGTCTGACAGTTTGCGAGTTGTTCTTCGTCGGTCTTGCGAAAGCGCAGATGCTCGGCGCCTGAGCAGGCTGCAGCCTGTAGCCAGGGGCACGAGGGACACTCGCGGGGCGTGATTTCGGAGGAAGGCAAAGAATGAAGAAAGAGCGAATGACGATGCCGCAAAGAATGAAGGGAAGAATGAAGTAATTCACAAGAACCACGCGCATTCTTCGTTGCAAGGAATTGAAAACAACAGCCACGCGTGGACACCCCCACTCGAAGCTGTTCAAGATGGAAGTACCCGTTGATCGACAGGCGTTCGAATTGGTCTGGTATGTTCGACCTAATTAATTTTTTGCCATTGTAGAGGTATCAATGCTTCAATTTCGGCCTGCTCACCCCACTCATCTTTCCACATCACACCAGCGACGACATCTTCGTCGCCCCTCGTGAGGCTCGGTGGGTATGTGTACTCCGCCCTTGTTTTTAAATTTTTGTTTCCTGATCGTTTTCTTGGCCAGTTGTCCCGGGAGAAGGGGATCAACGAACTGTTTGAACGCGCTGCCAAGCGTGTGCCAGGAGAGGGCAAGGTACGCTTTTGGTTGGCGTTCTACTTCTCCATTGAGCTCATTTACTCCTTTTTCTGTGATCGAAGACCAAAGCTCAGGCCACAGCAGTCCGCTTGAGCAAAGAATGGTCCGCTGTTTTGGAGGTGCATGAAGTACCCTCCAGCCTTGTGAAGGAGGTCCGTGGCACGCCCATGGCCGCCAAAGAAATAGATTTGTTGAGCGGCTCCCAGAAACCACGACGGGCTTTGCACAAGCTTCAACTTGACGCGGTATGTCAAACTCACAACAACCAGACCATGCTCACTCCATGCACTTACCTTGTTTGAGAAACAGCCTGTGACTTCAGCCCCGGAGGAAGTGCAGCTCTCCATGCCGATCAAGAGGCTCTCCATTGTCGGAGGCGTACATGCACTCCTGTTCGCCCTTTTGCCTCGTGGAGTCTTCCACTAACAGAGGTGTTTGCTGTTTCAGGCGAAGCTGACCTTGGAAAGAACCGAAGCCCTGCAGCAATTCCTACAACAGGTGAGGCCGAAAGAGCTTGATCTCCATGAAGCCAATCCTGCTCTGGTGCGGGCTCTTCTCAAGCGTCTTTCTACTGAGCCCAAGGGAGAGCATGTGTTCAAGGTACTTAAACCTATCTCATGTTGGTGTGCACTCTTTTTGGGCAAGGTATACTCATTCATGCTTCAGAAGCTCGATTTGCGTGGGTTTGAGGTAACTGCAGATGATTACGACCTCATCATGAGGCTAGGTCACTTCCGTAGGATAAAGTTCCTTGACCTGCGTGGTCACGCCATTTCAGGTGAGATTGCACATCTCCTCGCTCACCTCACACTTGTCTCTCTTGGTGTTACGGTACAGCTCATTTTCTTGGCTGCTATTGGTTGGTGGCATTACTGAACTAGTATCCTTGGCAGACTGTGTCGGAATGGGAGGCAGCAGTCATTGCCAAACGTGGATACCGTCTCCAGGCCCTCTACTTGGATGGGGAATGGACCTCCTTTGCTCAGGATGCAACATACGCCTCTCAGTGTGTTGCTTCATTTGTGGTATGCTCCTCTACTTTTTTTGAGACTGGGCGGAGGCTTAATGGTCTGGTTTGCCGCTTGTGACAGGATGGGGACCTCAAGGTGACCTCAAGCTTTCAGTGTCCCTCAATACTCATGGAGGAATTGCCTGCCCATCTGTCCATTTTGCGTATTGGTGATACCCTTGCTCTTGCACCATTGGTACATGACCCACACCCCTTGCTGATTTATGCATTAAGGACTTAACAAAAGCTTGCGTTACCCCTCTTGTTGCAGCTAAGTCGCAGATCAGCTCGTCCTAAGCATGCTGTTGTACCAGCTCCTCGTCAGCTTGACCTTGCACCTATTCCTCCAGACCTGGCGGAAGATCGAAATACTCCTCGCCTCCCCGAGTTTCAGCGAAAGGGAACCATTCGCTTCCTCATCGAGACCATGTCTGCCATTGGGCTGGAAGACCGCCTGGCGACTGGGTTCTTCTTGAAGGTCTATTGCTGGCTTCCCTCGCATCTAACCGTGCGCGGCCTCGCCCAGGACCTGATCACAGCCGAGTATGATCAGCGGAAGGCTGCTGGCGCACTCACTGGAGGTATGCCACCCCTCTTGTGGGTATTCATCAAGTCTTGCACTTAGTGATCATCTCCTCCAACAGATGACCTTTTGGCGTCGCTCGTGGCCATTGGTTTCCAGCGGGCCGTTGTTGACAGCTTCATCGCAAGTGTAAAAGACCGCGAGATCGTGCACCATCAGGGCTTGAGGAACGTCGCATTTGATCTCATCGACTCCGGCATTCACCGTTGGGCTGCCAACTTCTACACCCATTCGGACGAGCCAGAAGATGGCGAGACCAAACGGAAAGGGTCGGCTGGCCGTGGTGGCCGCGACCTGGGGAACGGTGGCCGTGGCCGAGGCGGTGGCCAGGGCGGTGGCCGAGGCGGTGGCCGGGGCGACGACAGCGACAATGAGGGAAGAAAGAGGAAGAGAACCAATGCCAGGGAGGAGGAGGAGGAGGAAGAAGAAGGAGGAGGTGAAGAGGAGGTCATCACCCTCTTCCATGGGACCACGTTCGAGGCCGCGAGGAACGCTTTTCGCAGAGTCGACCTGCGCCGTGGACGCGAGAACACTGACTTCGCCATCGAGAGCGCGTTCTACCTGGGCAACAACGCTTCGCTGGCACAGAGATGGGCGGATCAAAAAGCTGCCAGCAGGGGGTGGGACCCGGTACCAGCCTACTTGGTCTTCACGGTGAACACAAGGATGCTTGCGAAACACAGGCGGAAGGAGTTCGGCAGAGCTGACGACGAGTGGAAAAAAAGTACGTTTTCGCCCACGCAGTCCCTGCCACTGGAACACCTGCTGACCGTTACCCCAGTTTGTCTTCCACAACAGAAAACCTGTGGCGACTGGGCATGGCGCCAATTACGCGGACATGTGTGAAGAAGAGGAGCAGGAAGAGTTCGATTTCGTCATTGGGCCTGCGCTCGCAAAACTCCAACTTACGGCACGCTCCAGACACACCCAGCTTTTTTGTGGCTCACGCCACTAAGCACGCTTTCCCACAGAAATGGGAAGACTGTGAAGAGATGAGCGATGCCAGATACCCCTTCCGCCAGTATGCAGCGCTGACGCCGAGAGCCGTCGACTTTCTCAACCGGTCCCCCTGCAAGGTGCGCACCTTCCTTTCTCTCGCTTGCACTTTGGTTTGGCTTTGACTTGCTAACTTTCAGCCATCAGCTGTGCAAATGGGACACTGGCAAGTGGGTCGTGGTCGCTCAACGGCCTGCGGCGTGATTGAGGGCAGGGCGCTTTTTTTCCTTCCACCATCTCACTCTGTGTATGCTTGTCCTAATTTTCATCGGTTGCGTGGACTTAAGGATTTTTTTTTTCGCCATGGCGAAAAGCTCGGATTCTGGTAGTAACGCGCACACCCTCAAGTGGATGGAAAGGTTGTGTATTCTCGAAATCGTGTAACAATGCTGTCACTCGAGTTTTTGCGCAACACACCCATCTCGACGTCCTGCTCATCCTCGTTTGCGCCGCCGCCCTCGCCCTCGCTCGCACATGATGAAAGGAAGGAGGGAAGTGGTGGTGGAAGAGGAGGCGCACCTCCTTCCTGGAGTAGCCGAAGATCCTCTCAGCAGATCTGTTGAACAAGAGGATCTTGCACTACAAGAAGGAGAAGAAGGAGAAGAAGGAGAAGGGGGAAAGTGGGAGGGAAGAGTCTACGGTTAGCGAAGAAGCAGGGAGACATGTGGAGACGGAGTGGGGTTGCCGTGCCACCAGAAACTGGGCTCATTCTTTATATATTTCAGATTATTCGTGTTTCACATTTTTACGGGTGGCTTGCACACAAGTAGAATTAGAGCTGGTGCAAGGAAAGCAGCAGAGAAGGGGGAAACAAAAAACAGGACTTACCTCAGGTACCTCTTGGGCTGGCACTTACTCCAAGGTGCTTTCTCCAACTCCCACATCTCAACACATGTTGTGCCTGTCACAACACATGGTGTTGCCACCACCTGTTCATGGTGGTAGTGGACTTTAATTTCACTCCAATGAAATCAGGCGTTTTACATTAATTTTTACAGTGTCACATGCTTTTGTTGTGGTTTCTCTGTCTTTTATGCCATGGGCACAGCTGCATGGACCAAGATGAAGTGGGAGTGACCAAGACAACATGTAGTTGTACCCATTTCAATCATTTTGTCTCAACAAGAATAAGATGGTGAAGAGCAGTGAACCCTACTTCAACAGAATGTGATTGGGGGGGGGGCGCTGCTGACGATGTGAGGTTATATAAAAATGTGCCACAATCATAATACCTTGTTCAAATGATTCAACTTGCTTGCTTGTGTCCTCACTTTTTGTGTACCAACAACAGAGGTACACTTTTGTGATGTAAGCCTGATTTATGTGAAAGATGAACAAGTCAAGCTGTTCCACAGTGTCATGTCCCTTGCACACCTCATCATCACATTGGTGGACCTAGTGCAGGAGCTGCCTGGAGGTAAGCTTGTGTCTCAAGCGCCAAACAACAAGTTGGGGCAGAAACTCTCAATGCTGAGCATTCAGTTGCTCACATGCCTGTCTTGTTGCTACCCAGTGCATGCATCTTCTGCCTCTGATGTATGTATGTCAGCACACTCCTTCACTAACAACACAACTACTCATACTTGTGGGGGTGGCTGGCACAGTGTAACTTTGTGATTGAAAGTGAACAGGACTGGGAGGTTTGGCCACAGGCCAAGAAGAGCACCACAAGGCTGAACTTGCTCTACATTGCTTGGCAGTACCTGGTTTAGGGCACACACTACCTGCTTGCCATGTGACTTTGCTCTTGCTGACCTTAATGATTGAAACACATATGTGTGGCAGGGGGCAGTCCACACAGCATGCTGGTCCTGCTGCCAAGGCAATGTGTCTTCTGACCATCACCTGTCCTGAGGACAATGCTGTGGTCAACTGTGTGTTTGGCTGGGCCAAGTTCTTTGGTGTTGGTGATCAGGGTACCTTTTGCAAGCCACCCCATTTTGCATTTTGCTGAGTCTCATTCAATAATGGGGGTAATTGTTGCGCCTCCAACACAATAGACTGCCTGTCATGGAACTTTGAATGGTTGTGTGAGTGTGTGGAGCTCTTTCATGCACAAGAAGTGGTATTCCAGCAAGGGGCGCCAGTGTGGGTCTATGTTGTTAGCAAGGAGATGTGTGATAAGGTGGAGGAGAAGTACAGGGCTCTTCCATCTGCAAAAGTCAGCAGCAAGAGGTCAGAGGCAGAGGTGGAGGCAGAGGAGGAGGAGGAGGAGGAACAGGCAGTGGAAGGCAAGGCACCAGCTAGTGGGCGCCATGGCAGTTGTTCATCAACACTGCAGACAGGTGGAGAAGGACAAAGTGGAAGACAGGGGTCAAGGGAAGATGCCCACCAAGCATGCCAGGACTGAAGGTAAGTGCAAGGTGGAAATGACACCCAAGGAGAGTGACAAAGGTAGTGAGGTGGAGGCTCTGGGCATCCAGGAAGAGGAGGAGGCAGAGGTGGAGGGCATTGTGGAGGAGCAGGAGGAAGAGTGGGAGACCAAGGCACTGGCCAAGACACCCACCAATTAGGCTTTGAACACCCTGCTCAAGGGCATCCTCAAGTGCAGCAAGGAGGAAATGAAGCCTGTGGCGCCCAGGAGAGTGATGAAAGTAGTGAGGTGGTAGAGTTGGAGGGCAGCAATGATGAGGAGGAGTAGAAGACTGAGGCACTGGCCAAGCACATCAGGGCAGCAAAGTGCAAGGGCAAAGGTTGTGCAGTGACAGCAAGGAAAGTGGAGGAGGAAAGTGCCAAAGATGAGGATGACAACAAGGAGGAGAAAGAGATGAGTGACATTGAAGAGGAGAAGCCACTGACACATGTGTGGTCTCTCCATTACGCCTTTGAAACAGGCTCTGCAATAAGGTAGCAACCTCCATGGGGACACATAACATACTTCCAGGGCAGATAAGTGCTTCAAGCTGAGTTGACATGCTGGAGCACAACATTGCAGACTGTGACAAGGTGAAACCCTGGGGATGCCTGCCAAATGCTGAAGGACATGCTCTCAGAACAAGGTTGTGAAGAGTGCTGGTACCATTTCTCAAGCAATGTAGTAATGGTGCCTCTCATCTTGTGCTGCAGCCTCTCCTTTCATCTCACCACATGCAATCTTGCTGCAGAGTCATTGTTGCTTGGCCAGACTCCAGATGCCTGGTCTATGAGAAAGCATGCTGATCACAGACATGCTGAGGTGGCATTTTGTCATTGGTTTCTTGTTGACCACACAAGCCAGCATGGCAGGGTACACATCACCACCACTCCTACGTCATGGCTCACACATCTGGCAGGTTTGGACAGGCAAGGTGCATGTGTTGCTGATGGCCTTCACAAATCACCCCAAATGGGATCCTGCATGAGCTCAGTTGAATGGATGTGTATTCATCTTGAACTTGTGGTCATTTGAAATGAGAGGTCACAAATGACTGCAGAATTTGTGTTGTGCTAAAATCGTGTGAGATTTGACATATTTGATTTATAGGGCAGTTTTGAAGATCTGGATATGCACATGTGATTTTGACATGCTAGACTGCTGCATATAAGTGATATTGAGAGACTTGAGATGAAAATGGTTTCGTAAAAACTTGGATTTTGTGGAGTTAAAAGTGATTTTATCAGTGTGAAATGGAGTGGAATTTTAACTTCAGGAATAGTGCTCCAATTCAGCACAAATGTGAAGAACGAAGTTCCATCCATGAGTGCAACTGACTGAATATGGCGTGAGGTTGTACATGAACTGGAAGTGAGGGCAGCATGTTGGCCACTGATTACAGAATTGATGGAGGGGGTGAAAGCAAAAGCAAGGTGCATTTTGAGGTTGTTCCAAGGAGCACCAACACAAAACAAGGTAGAGTCAGATTTTACTTTGCACCAACACATCTGTGATAAACAATCAAATGGTAGGTTGAATGTGTAGTCATCATGTACATGTACACAATAAAGTAAGCATCCAGTTTTACAGTTTTTGTCATCATGTATGTGTACATGATAAAACTGTTGAGATGGGTTGGAGTGAGCACTTGTCATGGAGGTTCAAAAGGTACATCAAGAGGTTTGCCCAGTCAGCCCAACATGCCATATGCAGGGCGCTGTAACAAACCTCAGCTGAACAACAACTTACTTCCTTCTTTTTCCCCTCCTGAGCAGCTCAGGATCAGGCAGTTCTTCAGTGCAGGTTGGGCTAAGGTGACCAGAGTCTTCATCCAGATCAGGCCAGTCTTTCCACATGCTAAGAAGCCATGACTGGAGCGCAGGTCTCATCTGGTTGTTGAGATCCAGTGAAACATCTGCACACAAGAGGGAATTGTAGGAGAGAGAGGTGGGTGGGTCAGCAGTCAAGTGGTAGGGCCCATCTGTTGCTTCATCCAGCCAGTTAAGGAATATGTGTGCATGGGTGGTTTGAACTGACCACACCAAGCCACACAGCTCCTTTCTCACCAGCAATTGCCACAATGGCTCCATCATCTGGCTTCACTGATGTCAGCTCAAGTGTAGCACTTCCAGTGAGACTGATGGAAGCATTGATGGGCTGATCCAATGGCTCCAGGTCAGAGAGAAGGTCATTCTGAGCATGTTTGTACCAATAAACCCAGCCAAATGGGTCACTGGTGAGCTGCTCTGGAGGTGGCCTATTGAAGAGAGAGACAAGATCCTGGTAGGATTTCTTCATGGCCTGGGCATTGTTGAGCTCAGTGAGGGCAGAGAGGGTATCCTTGAGGATGGTGGTATCAAGCTGAGCCAGGAGAAGAGGAAGGGGAGAGTCAGAGGGACAGATGTTGAGGAAGGAATAGGGACCCATCCATGGAGAGGCAGAGGAATGGTAGTCCTTCATGAACATCTGCACATCTTCTTCAGCTGTGGAAGGGATGATTTCTCCTCCTGCCACAATCAATGGTGGGCCATCCTTGCAAGTGTGGGCGGTTTCAAGAATGTGAAAGGAAGGACTTCTTTCATTTTTTTATCATCAAATCATCCCTCACAGGTGAAGCTTGCAGGTAGGTGCAATCTCACCTTATTATTTTACCATACATGGTGTACAGGGCTTGCTGGATGTGGATGGGCGCCTTGCTGATACTGCCAGAAGCTGGCAATGTTGTTCCCAGTCACGGACTGGCCATGCAAGCAGGCAGACACAGGCAAGCTCATCCACAAGCCAGGCAAGAGGGATCCCCACTCCTGGCAGGAGGTTCAAGGTGGCGCTCCACAAGGTGAGCTTGGGTTGGTGTGGGGAGAAGGGTGACATGCTTGAGATCAAGTATAACAGCTGGAGCACCAAGGCTGCCAGTCCATTTGGTGAGCTTTGGTGGATGAGGTGTTTGTTCTTCTTGTGCTTTGGCATCTGTTTTCTTCACCTCAAGTTGCTGGACTGTTCAAGGTATGCACACATGTGGAGGCAGATTTGTGTTGTGTTCATTGTCATTGTTGTTGTTTCCACTAACAGTTGTGTGACAGAGACACCTGCACTACATGTGCACAAAGCACAATATCAGTGAGGAGTTAAACAGGCACATCAAGAACAATGGTGCCTTTCCAGGCAAGGATGGCTTCACTACACACTTCAACTTTGTTAAGAAGCAAGGCAAGATGGTATGTCATGGTCCACCATTGTCTTTTTTATTACTACTAACACACACCATCAAGAGTATTGTTTCTCTCATGGGCAGCAAGATGGAGAGTCTCATGCAGATTATGGAGGTCTGCCTGATGGGCTCCCAGCAGAGGAACAGCTCTGCTGGGAACAGCACATAGACATTCTTCACCTGCTTCAGCAGAGCAACTTCACCAATGAGAATCTTGAGAAGATGGCCAGGATGAGGTGATTGTGGAAGGCTGACATGTATTGGCTCTATGGCAATGTCAGTGATGGGAAGAAGAAGAGAAGAACAGTAGACAACAACAGTGATGAGGAGACCAAGCTAAGCTTCATGTTTGTGAACTTTGAAACCTGCAAACACTGGGCTGACATGATCAAGTTCACATGTTTCATCCTACAAGAGGACAGCAAGGGGCTGCATGCCAGCAGGTTCTCACTTTGTGTTTACTTTTAGGGCCACTAACAGGAGTGAGAGGAGCGTTTATTGTGCAATTACATCAGTTTCATCCCCCGCCCCAACTTTGCAAGCAGTTTTACAACGATCTGGGTTTTATCCCACTTTAACAGAAGCGGGTTGGGCAAATATGCAGAAAATAGCCTCAACTAAGTGTCACATAAAAAGGTGATGAAACCAATGTAATTGCACAATATTGGGGGAGCACCACAACAACATCTTTTACACCAACCTAACAACAGTACTGCCTCCCCCTCTCACTGCCAGCGCGTTTTTGCGAGTGATACACCCGCACCTGAGCCTACGCCCCCTCGCTTCCCTGCAAGAAGCACAACATCGACATCCCACGCGCATAGCTCACTGGCTTTGTTGACATTTAGCCCAATGAACACTTCTGTCTTTCAGTCTTGGCGTGCCAGTGAATCACATCATCACATTTCCTTTTGGCCGTTGCAGGTTCCTGTTCTAACATCACCTTGCCCTCTGCTCATCAAGCTTTGCGTGCTTCAGTTTGCGAGTTGTTCTTCGTCGGTCTTGCGACAGCGCAGCTGCTCGGCGCCTGAGAGCGGTACAGCCAGGGGCACGAGGGACACTCGCGGGGCGTGATTTCGGAGGAAGGCAAAGAATGAAGAAAGAGCGAATGACGATGCCGCAAAGAATGAAGGGAAGAATGAAGTAATTCACAAGAACCACGCGCATTCTTCGTTGCAAGGAATTGAAAACAACAGCCACGCACCCCCGACTCGAAGCTTCAAGATGGAAGTTCCAGTTAATCGACAGGCGTTCGAATTGGTCTGGTATGTTCGGACCTAATTAATTTTTTGCTATTGTAGAGGCATCAATGCTTCAATTTCGGCCTGCTCACCCCCACTCATCTTTCCGCATCACACCAGCGACGACATCTTCGTCGCCCCTCGTGAGGCTCGGTGGGTATGTGTACTCCGCCCTTGTTTTTTAATTTTTGTTTCCTGATCGTTTTCTTGGCCAGTTGTCGGAGGAGGGGATCAACGAACTGTTTGAACGCGCCGCCAAGCTTGTTCCAGGAGAGGGCAAGGTACGCTTTTGGTTGGCATTGTACTTCTCTCCATTGAGCTCATTTACTTCTTTTTCTGTGATCGTAAGACCAAAGCTCTTGAGGCCACAGCAGTTCGCTTGAGCAAAGAATGGTCTGCTGTTTTGGAGACGCATGAAGCACCCGATAGCCTTGTGAAGAAGGTACGGGGCAAATACGCATGGCCGCCAAAGAAAAAGATGTCGTTTGACTGAGTCACTGGCGCCGCTCCCAGGAACCACGACGGGCTTTGTACAAGCTTCAACTGGACGCGGTATGTCAAACTCACAACAACCAGACCCTGCTCACTCCATGCACTTACCTTGTTTGAGAAACAGCCTGTGACTTCAGCCCCGGAGGAAGTGCAGCTCTCCATTCCGATCAAGAGACTCTCCATTGTCGGAGGCGTACATACACTCCTGTTTGCCCTTTTGCCTCTCGTGGGGTCTTTCACTAACAGAGGTGTTTGCTGTTTCAGGCTAAGCTGACCTTGGAAAGAACTGAAGCCCTGCAGCAATTCCTGGGACAGGTGAGGCCGAAAGAGCTTGATCTCCATGAAGCCAATCCTGATCTGGTGCGGGCTCTTCTCAGGAGTATTGCTACTGAGCCCCTCACTGTCGAGGTACTTAAACATGTCTCATATTGGTGCCCACTCTTTTTGGGGGCAAGATACTCACTCATGCTTCAGAAGCTCGATTTGCGTGGGTTTGAGGTAACTGCAGATGATTACGACCTCATCATGAGGCTAGTTCACTCCAGGATAAAGTTCCTTGACCTGCGTGGTCACGCCATTTCAGTTGAGATTGCATATCTCCTCTCTCACCTCGCCCGTGTCTGGATGAGCCTTGTCTCTCTTGGTGTTACGGTACAGCTCATTTTCTTGGCTGCTATTGGTTGGTGGCATTACTGAACTAGTGTCCTTGGCAGACTGCATCAGTATGGGACGCAGCAGCCATTGCCAAACGTGGAGACCATCTCCAGGCCCTCTACTTGGATGGGGAATGGACCTCCTCTGCTCAGGATGCAAAATGCACCTCTCAGTGTGTTGCTTCATTTGTGGTATGCTGCCCTGTACTTTTTTTGAGACTGGGCGGAGGCTTAATGGTCTGGTTGCCACTTGTGACAGGATGGGGACCTCAAGGTAACCTCAAGCTTTCGGTGTCCCTGGGAACTTGCAGAGGCATTACCTGGTCAACTGTCTGTTTTGTGTCTTGGTGATACCCTTGCTCTAGTACCATTGGTACATGACCCAACCCCCTCTGATTTATGCATCAAGGACTTCACCCAAGCTTGCTTTACCCTCTCCTGTTGCAGCCAACTGAACGTATTCCAAGCCATGGACCAGCTCATCCCCAGCATGACCTCATACCAGCTCTTCATGAGCTTAGCCTTGCGTCAGCTCTTCATCAGCTTGACCTTGCACCTGCTCCTCCAGATCTGGCGGAAGAACCAACACCTCCCCTGCCCGAGTCTCATCGAATGGGAACCATTCACTTCCTCATCGAGACCATGTTCGCCATCGGGCTGAAAGACCACCTGGCGATCGAGTTCTTCTCGCAGGTTTATTGCTGGCTTCCCTCGCATCTAACCGTGCGTGGCCTCGCTGAGGACCTTATATCAGCCCAGTATGATAGACAGAAGGCTGCTGGCAGCCTTGCTGGAGGTATGCCACCCCTCTTGGGTATGCATAAGGTCTTGCGCTAAGTGATCATGCTCTCCACCAACAGATGACCTTTCGATGTTGCTCGTGGCCCTTGGTTTCAGGCGGGCTGTCGTTGATAGCTTCGTCGCAAGGATCAAAGATCGCGACATCGTGCACCATCGGGGCTTGAGGAACGTCGCCTTCGATCTCATCGACTGCGGCATTCACCGTTGGGCCGCCGACTACTACGCGCGTTCAGACGAGCCCGAAGATGGCGAGACCAAACCGAAAGGGTCAACTGGCCGCGGCGGCCGCGACCTGGGTGGCCGGAGCGGAGACAGGAAGGGCGGCGGCCGCGGCGACGGCCGTGGTCGTGGCCGTGGCCGTGGCCGCGGCCGCGGCGATGACAGCGACAATGAGGAAGGTGGGAGGACAAGAACCAACGCCGGGAAGGAGGAAGAGAAGGTCATCACTCTCTACCACGGGACCACAGCCGGCTTTGCCGCGAACATCTTTCACAACGGAATCGACCTGAGCGAGGGACGCAAGAACACCGACTTCGCCATCAAGAGGGCGTTCTACCTGGGCAACAACGAAGTGCGGGCAAAGAGATGGGCGCGTGATAAAGCCTCTCAAAGGCAGCAGAATCCGGTGCCGGCCTACTTGGCCTTCACGGTGAACACGAGGATGCTAGAGCGATACGCACGGAAGGTGTTCGACGGACCTGATGACGAGTGGAAACAAGTACGTCGTTCTGGCCCGCGCAGCCCTTGTGGTGTCCATCACCTAATACTTACCGTTACCCAGTTTGTCTTCCACAACAGAAACCCCATCAACGAAACAGCCGCGGCGTCCAAGTTCGACTTCATAATTGGACCTCTGCTCGCGGGCCTGAACCCGGCGGCACGCCCTTACAACCCCAGTTTTTTTTGTCGCTCGCGCAACTAAGCATGCTCACCCACATGGCAGAAATGGGAGCAGTGTGACGCGATCGAGGAGAGGGGGGACCCCTTCCTCCAGTATGCGGCGCTTACGCCGAAGGCCATCAAATTTCTCAACCGGTGCCCCTGTCAGGTAGCACCTCTTCTTTTTCTCGCTTGCGCGTTTAATTACTTGAACTAAACTTTCAGCCATCAGCTGCGCGAGTGGGTAGAGTACGAGTGGAAAGACGTCGCTAAAAGGCCTTGATTGAGGGCAAAGAGGCGCTTCCTTCCCTCGCGCGTCTGTGTATGCTTGTCCTTGAGAAATGCAATGCACTTTGCCGCAAGACCAGCCAAAGCTTCTTCTTGGGTCGTGTTGGTCAGCTCGAAGCCGCCCAAGCAGAAGGTGGCGCGCTGCAAAGGCGAGACTGCTTCGTGCTTTGTATGCAGTTCGGTACAGGCAGCCCGCCTCTTCGTCGTCATTGTCTGCGTGGAGAGTAGGTTTCCAAGGGCGTGTTGTCCTTCTTAGCTTTATTCTTCAAACTGCCGGCGGCCTTGCCCTGCTTGCCGCTCTTCAGTACGTCTCTCTTGGTGAGCTTTGTCCCATCCTTGGCACACCTCCTCAGCCCTACCTTGCACCCGCCACTCTGGTGTGATGGAATATCTGCCCGCACCTCCCGTACCCTCCACGCCGGTGGAGCAGCGTTGGTGCCTCGGACAGTTGAGCAGGTGCATGCTCCTCCTCGGTTGAAGATCCAACCGCCATAAAGGAGAGAAGGGAGATCATTTTCTTCTTCATCCAGACCGTGCCACCATCGGCCTACATCTAGCGATTGATTTCTTCAAGGCCCCTCTAGACCGACTTCCCGAACATTTACCGTGAGCGGCCTGGCCCAGGACTTAGGATATTTGAGTACGATCGGCTGAAGAGTAGTAGCGCATTTACTGAAGGTGTAGCTCTTCTTGGAGGGAATCGACGAGGACGACGAGATGGCTCAGCGCCAGGGCTTGCAATACCTCACCTTCGGTCTCATCGACGTCCGCGAACGCCAGTGGGCCGCCGATTACTAGGGGCCATTCAACGAGCCTGAAGAGCGACGAACAGCCTAGTGGCCAGGGTTTCGATCCCTAACCTGCGTCCAATGCGCTTCCATTTTTTAACTGATGTTCAAAACGGTTCGATCGAAAAGCTCCATCCATCTATTCATACACGCTTGTTCATTAACTACACGGGCGAAGAGTGAAGTAAAACGGTGTTCTTCGCGTTCACCTTCTTCGCTTCCTCTTTCTCCTTCTCTCTTTCCTCCCTCTTGCTCTTCCTTCGTCCGCTCATGATCTTGGGCTTGATCTTCATCAGCCGCGCCAGTTTGACCTTCTTCTTCTGCTGCTGCTGGTCCTTATCGCCCGCCGCATCTTCCCACAGCTCTCCCTCCTCGTCCTCCTCCTGCTGTCGCTCCCACTCCTCCACCCCGAGGTTGATCTCCTCCGCTGACTCGATGTCGCTTCCGCTTCGCAGCGCTTTGGTGCAGTCCTCCTCCGCTTCGCTCTCCTCCACCGCGCTCTCGCACTCGCTGTGCTGCTGCCGATGGCCTGCCTGGCGCCGTTCCCTCGGCGTCTTGTCGCCACCGCCTCCGCCCGACTGCTCCTCGCTTCGCTTTCGCTCTTTGGTGGTGGTCAATCCTCTGTCGCTTTCGCTCTTTTGGCGGTTCATCGCCGCTGCTGTGGCGCTCTCCGTGGGCTCCGGCGTCGACTGCTGCTCCTGTTTGACAAAGAGCCGCAGGAGCCGTTCGTTCTTCGCCGCGAGCGCCTCCTGCTCCTTGCGCTCCCTCTCGAGCCGCTCCCGCTCCTTCCGCTGCTCTTCGGCGATCCGCGCTTCGTCGCCGAGGCTCTCCTTCTTCTCGCGCAGCTCCTCCTGCGCCTTCTTCTTTTTCTCCCACTGCGCGCGTCGTCGGTCGCACGCCCGCTGGTTGGCGTTGGCCATCTGCTGCAGCGCCGACGCCACGCCGCTCTCCGACAGGCTTCGCGTGTGTCGCTTCGTTCTTTTCCCGTCGTCCGCGACGCCCTTCGCTTTCGCTTCGCTCTTTTCTTCGCTCTTTTCCTTTTCGTCTTCGCTCTCGTTCTTTTCCTTCACCCGCTCCCACTCTGCTCCGCTCTCGGCGCCGCTGCCCTCCTCCTTCGGCCCCTCGACCACCTGGGGCCGGGGCGGCTGCTGCTGGTGGTGGTAGGACGAGGGGGCAAAAGTGCGGAGGTTGGCCATGACCTGGTCGGCCACCTCGCAGGCCAGCAGCAGCGTCTCCAGCCCCCCGCCCTGGGCCTGGCAGTAGCTGAACGACAGGCTGCGTCGGTGCATTTTGCGACTCTCCGACAGCAGCTGGCCCAGCCGCGCCCGGCTCTGCGTGTCGAAACTCTGCTCCATTGCAGCTCGTCGCTCCTCCGCCGTCATCGTGGTCGTCGTGGTGGTCGGGGTTGTGGTGGTTGAGGTCGTGGTCGCTGCCGCCGACATGGTGTGCCTTTCTTCTTCCTCAAGCTTGGTGTGGTCTAGGTCGGCAAATGGTGTCTGGTCTGCGTTGGCGTTGGGCGACTGCGGGTGGTGGCGTGTAAGCCCGTATTTCCAGGTGGTGGGCAGTATTAGCCGTCGGTCGCGTTGCTACTGCGCGCTGTTGGTTGGCGTGACGAGACACGGGGACCTTGCTCTACTCTCTTCCTTCTCGTCTCTTCTCGAATGTGTTGACAACAACTAACTAACTAGTCAGTTCCTTCTTCCTTCACTTCACCTCCGTCGTGACTTGCTTCGCGAGCTGCGGGGCCAGAGGGCTTCGCGAGACTTCGTTCTCGTGTGTTTGCCGCAGGGTTGGCAGCGGCGTTGCGCGCCCAAGAAGCCGCGAGGCAGTGATTTGAGGTATTTGAGGAATGCAGTGTTTTCCGCACCCGTGCCTGACACGAATGATTGCATCACCGCCCAAACATGCTGACGAATTTCTGGCGTGTGGCGCCTGGGGAGTGGCTGTGTGGCCACGTCACTCCTGCTCCTTCTTTGAACGTTCAACTCAGTTTCTGGTTCGCCTGGCGCGTCGTGTCACGGACAAGAAGCCAAGCACAAGCAACGACACCCTTTGTTGTGGTTCTCTTTGTCTACCTTTTGTGATCGCAAGGGGCTGGTGTCGGTTCGGGCCACACGCGCAGCTCAGGAAGAGAGGCCCTTGAGCTGGGCGGCAAGGTCGTCCAGATTGAGGGCGTCGTCGGTCTGCACGATGTCGCCGGCCTTCACGTCCAGCTTGGCCGCATCAAACGATCGCACGAGGCCGTCGGGCAGCGCCTCCTGGGCCTTGGCGACGGGCACTTGCACCTCCTCCTCCTCATCCTCGTCATCCACCACCGTGATGCCCCACTGAAGTGGGGTGGCACACGGGATCGCATCAAATCTTGATCCAGAGTGTTGAGCGAGAGTGAGGAGTGGAGTACCTCGTTGGTTTCGTGCTTGGGCTTGGCGGGCTCCTCCTGCTTCTTCTGCTCGACCTTGGGCGCAGCGGCGAGCTTGGCCTTGTACTCCTCCTGGCGCTTGACGCAGTCCTTGTTATCGCACTCGGCGTTGGGCTTCATGGCGTAGCGGGGGAAGTAGTCCGTCATGGCATTGTAGCCGAGATAGTACGACACCTCGCCAAAGCCCAGGAGGTACCTGGAGACAACACATACACGACACAAAACGCGTGAGCGTTCCTTTTAGCTGATCAGCATGCAATCAACCACTAAGATCACACTTACTTGAGAGTGTTCTGCACGAGCATGGCGGCAACAGCGCCCATGGTGGTGGGCAGCGAGGCAGCGCACACGCCCTCGCGCTTGAGCGACTTTTCGTTGATGCCGCTGGCCACGAGGAGTGGCGGCGCGCACTCGTAGCAGGCGGTCTCGCCGGGGATGATGAACTGAATGTGTCCCGACACGGCGTCCTCCGAGACGCCCGATTCCATCCACGACTGGCCCAGCTGCATACACGCCTGTGTTGTGTTGTGCGGTGTGGTGTGGTGTGCGTGTGTGTGTGTGGTCACGTTCGGTCAGCCGCGAGTTGTGTGTGACAGAAGAAGCTTCGAATGACGAGGCAACGAGCGCCCGCACCTTGTTGACGGCGACTCGCGCCTCAAAGTTGTCGACGCAGCCGAGCACGAGATCGACGCTCTGGCCGTTCTTGCCGCCCTTGCTGAGCCGGTCGAGGAAGTGTGCCCAGTTGTCGATGGACGTGATGTCGTACGTGTGCGCTTCAAAATCGACGTCGGGGTTGATGTCCCTCAGAGTCTGCTCGGCCGCGGCCGTCTTCGTCATGCCCGCCTGGTCGGGACGGAAGAACAGCCTGGCGTTGTTGAACAGAGAAAAGATATGAACGAAATGAATAAAAAGATATGTAAAAAGATGGACATAAGGTGAAGGCACCTGTTCATGTTGGCGATCTCGACCTTGTCGTAATCGAACATGATAAGCTTGCCAATGCCGCAGCGGGTCAGCATTTCGGCGGCAACGCTGCCCACACCACCCATGCCGACCACGATCACGCTGAAATCGCGAATGCGGGCATAGTTCTCGACGATTCCCATCCTCTTGAGGGCCATGAGGCGGCTGTAGGGGTTGGAATCGATCACCTCAGCAGACATCTCCTCGATCTTCTTCCTGCGGCCTCCCTGCGCTCCTGCAGTCGTCAGCGCATCCTCCAATTGCGCCTTGAGCGATGCGACTTGAGCCTCCAATTGTGAGATCTGCTGCTTCTGTTGTTCGATTTGATTCGATTCCATCGCGATGCTTCCTTCCTGCTGTGTCCAGTGTGGGTGCAAAGTGCAGGCGAGGTGGCTTCAAGGCTGACGTCAGCCGAAGGAAAGAAGTCAAAAACAAGAAGAAACGAAAATAAATTCAGGCAGCGGAATCAGAATTGAAGATGAATAGGAGCATGATGATGCAACGAAGGGCGGTGAGCAGCGCCGCGAGCCGGACGATTTTGGCCCGGCCCGTGGTGGGCCACGCTGGCGCTCTTCCGCTTTTGTCGCAGCAGCGTAGGGGATACGCTAAGCCCGGAGGCAGGGGCGGTGCCGTTGAGCGACCCAAGAAAGAATGTACGCCATCTATCAAGATCGTGTTGCGACTGCTAAGAGATTGGGGGGGAGGGGGATTTACACCGCTTACTAGACAAATTTGTTTTATTTTTTACTCATTTAACGGTCAATTTATCATCCCATGACAGACAAGGGCGATCAGTACATTGACGAGATGCTGGTGGCCTACGGCCTGCAGGTGCCCACGTGGGACGACATCCCCGAGTGGGTGTGGAAGGCTGAAGTGGGCACGTTCTCGTCTTTTAATTTCGTGCTTGTTTTGTTTTGTGTTTGTTTTCAATTTTGTATTTTTTTTTGTGCTGTCTGCGCCACCTTCGCTTACCAAAGCTGTTGGGCGCAGATTTGAAGAAGCCAAAGGAGCTGACGCCTCTCGACGGCCCGCTGTTCTGGAAGAAGATCAACAGGGAGCGCATCAAGCAGTTCAACGAGGACCGCACCTGGGGTGTTGTCAAGGGCAAGTGGAAGCTCGGCGAGTAAGCTGCCCTTTCCCTTCTTCTGGTACTGCTCTGTGTTTGTCAAAAGAGCACTGTTGCCCGGTCAGTTGG
This sequence comes from Acanthamoeba castellanii str. Neff, assembly GCF_000313135.1. Classification (NCBI taxonomy): domain Eukaryota; phylum Discosea; order Longamoebia; family Acanthamoebidae; genus Acanthamoeba; species Acanthamoeba castellanii. Next base: position 72,360 of record NW_004457730.1, on the reverse strand, counting down.
TTGTTCTTTTGGTGCTGGCGGGGAACTGTAAAAGTTGTGTTCCCTGTAAGCCCCGCCACCCAATCGCCAAGCAGGGAGGTGCCCGTTTCGCCGAACAGATAACTATCAACAGCTACCATCTACCAAGCGTTAATTGCGATTGGCTAGCAAGAATCTGGAATTTTTGTTTGTGTTTAAAGCCCGCGCGTGTTATCGTTGGCGGACTTTTAACAGCGAATGAGGGATGACGGCAGATATCCCCGTTACATAACGCACTCCCAGCAACCCCAAAGGTGAGATCCCACAGCAGCACGGGTGCCTCGCCCATTGGTCATATCTCTCGCTGGTTGAGCCACATCAAATTAACCGCCCAATGGGCGACTGATGAGTGTTATCACCACGCGAAGTTTCGCCACACGTGGCAGAGCCCAGGTACAGGAAAGCAGCGAAAGGAGAAATAGGGAGTGGCCGGCGGAGAGAAGGCAAGAGGCCACATCTACCCAAGCTTTCTGACATTCCCCCTAGTGGCCGCCTCTCTCCGCGGCAGCCACCAAGCATTGCAGCAAGGCAGAGCGCCCTTCGCGCCCTGACACTCCCGCAGGGGTCACAAGTCGCCGGTGCCACCGCTCGCCGGCTGCACGCGCCCAACGATCGACCTGATTGAACGCTACCACCAAAACCCCACCTCCCCCAGCTCTTCTTTACAGCCCCCAACATCCAGGTCGGTGAGTCGCTTCAACACAGCCCAGCACTACCAGCGCACCGCCTCCCAACACGGCTCTAACAAAGGCCAACAGACAGCAGACACAACACAACAACACACGAGACCAGCGACAGAGATTTCAGAGCCGGAAGATGATGGCGCCCATCTTCATCAAGAGCAAGGAAGAAGCGCTCCCCGACGTCAAAAACTGGTACGCCCGCATCCCTAGTGTCACCGCTCTAGGTCTGTTGGTCGATGTGTTGGTGTGGTGTTGATGCACGTTCAAGGCGGAGGTGTTGGTGCTGCCTCGAATCCATCGTCCATATTTTATTTTCCATCTTGTTGTTCTTGTGTTGTTGTCGTTCGAGATGTGGTCGGCTCTCTCTTCTCACAAAGAACGACATATCCATCTCCCTATATCTTACTCCCCAACTCCTCCCACACAAGTATCTCTTCGTTCTTTTTCTTTTTCGGTTCTCGCTCCCACCTGGTCGCACACCAATACGAACAGAGGGCAGAGCGCGACCCATTCTGGAGCGAGAACCTCACATCATCCGCTTCTTTCTTGCTACTCGATGGGGAGCTCTTGTTATCAGCTCCCCATCCATTCCTATCTGCTTGGGCTGGGCCACATCCCTCCTTGGTAACTGAACTAATGTACATCTCATTCGTTTTGTCGTTCGTTGTCATCACCACCACTGCATCTATCTACCACACATCAACACCCGCGACACCATCAACATCCAACAACACAGGCTCCTTAGCGCATTCCGAGAGAAGAAGGGCTACTTCGTGCCCAAGAAGGATGTCTTTGGCGCCTACGCCGACTTCTGCGCCCAGCACCACTATGAATCCACCACCCCGGCCTCCTTTGGCAAGTTTCTCAAGAAGGTACCACCACCTCACCACATCCCTACCGTCACCATCTTCTTTCGCATCTTTCTTTTACGCTCCCGCGACATCTTGTCACACATTTCTCCCCAGGAGTTCGCAAAGTTATTTTATAACCAAATTAACAGATAATATATTTTAAAATAGCGGGAGCTTTTGTCCTTTCTTGTATTTGCCCGGCTGGCCAAAAACCGGGTCTCTTCGAGCTTGTCCCACCTGGTTTCCCATTGTTTGAATCCCCCCAATCAGCGAGCGCCCCGATTCCTGTTTTTTATGTCACTTCTTCGCGCATGTGCCACACGCTTGCGGCCTCTCTTAGTTAACCCACATTTGGTTGCGTCTCGTGTGCTTGTTGTGGTGGGCACACACAGATATTCCCTGGGGTGGAGACCAGGCGGCTGATCCGCAACAACGAGCAGGCCATGTACTACTACAACCTCACCTCGACAGCCGCACCGGCCTCCTCGCGGCGGTGGACCAGCGTGCAGTCCTCCTCCACGGCGCCCATCCCCTCGACCGGTCTGTCGTCATCGACGCCGGCGCACTCTATCTACGCCTCTTCTTCTTCATCGTCTTCATCGTCACCACAGGCCGCCCGGCGCCGCCGGACGTCGTCGCTCGAGTCTCAGCAGCCAACCGAGCCGCGCTTCCACCACCCACAGGCCCATAGGCCGCAGCTCGACCATCACCACGCGGCCCAGCAGCAGCGCCTGTGTCGCTCGGCCTCGCCGTCGCACGCGATGTTCGGCGAGTTCGCCACCGCCGCGGCCCACACACACCACCACGCGCCGTCGTCCACGCTGCCGGCCCCGCCCACCTTCCAGTCGCCCATGCCCTCGCCCTCGCCCTCGTTGTCGTCGTCGTGGTCGGCCGACGCTCGCCGTAGACGCAGTCTGTCGCCGACACGGCCGCGCCGAGGCGGGGACGATGAAGAACAGGGATACGAGGGCCATCGGCTGAGCAGCAGCGGAGAGGCGCCGCACCACATCGACGACCTGGTGGTGGCCAGCATGCGGCGCATTAAAGAGGAGCGCCAGCTGCCGAGCCACGGCGTGTCGCCGACATCGCAGCGCCAGGGGCACTACCCACAGCAGCAGCCACCGCAGCCGCAGCCGTGGCAGTACCAGTACCAGCACCACCCTTACTACCAGCTGATGTCAACGATGAGCGCCCAACACCCCAGCGACGTGGCCGCCGCGTCGTTCGCTGCTGCGGCGCTCCAGCTTCCCGGCGTGGCCTTCGCTTCGTCGTCATCGTCATCGTCGACGACCTACGATGCCTCCGCCTGGGCGGGCGTGGACTACCTGCACCCGCTTATGGCCGCGCTGCCTCACTCGGCCATGGCCCTCGCTGCCGCCGCCGCCGCGGCCTCGCACCACCAGCACCTCCAGGAGCTTCAGCAAAGCCACCACCACCATCACCAGCAGCAACAGCAGCTCGAGTCGCGGCCGTCGTCACTGTCGGCAGTCTCGCCACCGATGCTCTTCACCACTGCCACGTCGACCACCACCACAGCGGCCACGGCCCTGCCCTCGCCCGTCTTTGCGCGACACGCACTCGCCCCAGCGACGGCGACTGCGCTCAAACAACGGGGGCGGCTGCCCGATGGAGCAGCAGCGGGCGCCAAGCGGAGGAGAGGAGAGCAAGGAGACGGCGAGTACCAGTACGAAGGGGAAAAGCCCAGCGAGGATGGTGAGGAAGACAAGCCGCAGCCGACGATCAAGGACGAGCCGCACGACTACCACGACAGCTACGCCGCCGCCGCCGCCTCCGGTTCTTCTTCATCTTCTTCGCCGACCACCAACGACTGCGCGGCTTCTGGCGGGCGGAAGAAGAAGTCCCGCCTTGATTTTATCCTCAATTAATCCCCAATTGTTTTGTCGACCCACAACGCAACATACTTTGAACACCAAGCAGCCCTATTGGCGGACCACACGGGTTGCACAGTATAAGGATCTCCCAAAGTGGAAAATTTCCTTATCTTGCTTACTGCTTGGCCAATGGACGATTGATGACAGTTTATATAACTGGCCGTTAGCGAGCTGATGATCCCTCTGATACGCATTCTCAGCGGGTTGTCTGTGCGTCCGGACACAAACCACCAACTGTTCCTCTCGGTACGAAGGTGATAATTCACTGCATCTCTCTCCTTGTGGCCAAGCACAAGCCAAGATGTCGGCGCCCATCTTCCTCAAGAGCAAAGAAGAAGCGCTGCCCGACATCAAGAACTGGTACTCCCGCACCCTCCGTTTTCTGTTGTTGATTTTTGTTTGGTGGCCAATCCTTGAGCTGGATGTGCTTTGTCTGTCGAGGCGGTTCTGTCTCTGTCCTCCAAAAGCATCAACGCCTTGTCGCTTTATATCTGCGCCTTTCGGTCTGTGGATGGATCGTGCCTACTACGGACAGTCACCTTCGCGATGACTCATCAACAACCAACATACACCACAGGCTCCTAAGCGCGTTCCAGGAGAAGAAGGGCTGTTGCGTGCCCAAGAAGGACGTCTTTGGCGCCTACGCCGACTTCTGCGCCGAGCACCACTATGAATCCACCACTTCAGCCTCCTTTGGCAAGTTCCTCAAGAAGGTACACATCACCACCTCCAACGTGCTGCAAAACCGCTTTTTAGTTGTCAATGGGCTCGGGCCGAGGAGTTAGATAACATTTTCCGGTGGCCAGATCTTTCCTGGGGTGGAGACCAGACGGCTTGTCCGCAACGATGTGCAGGCCATGTACTATCACAACCTCACCCAGACAGCAACAGAATGCTCCGGCTCCTCCCCACCCTCATCGCCAGCGGTCGTCCCAAGGCCTGTCTTGACGTCTTCAACTCCAACTTCTCCGTCGACCTCCCAGCTCGAGCCGGAGCAGACGTACACCGCCCATCAATCTGCTTCGCCTTGGTCGGCGTACTACGCCGCCTCGAGGCCGTCCCTACCGCCTCCCCAGGCCCCCGCTCCGCTCCCTTATCACTTCGACACTTATGGGCTGCTGCCGGCTCCTCCAAATGCCCAACACCACTACCACCACTGCCTACCGCAGCGGCAGGACCCGATACCAGCGGCCGGGCTGTCGTGGGAGGGCCTGTACTACCTGCACTCTCTGCTGGCCGCGGCCACACAGCCTCTGCCGCCAGTGCTGCGGCCCAAGAGGAAGACCACCCGCAAGGCCCAGAAGGCGGCGGGCGATCGCCCCACGATCGACCACAACCTCAAGCGGAAAAGAGTGGAAGGTCACGAGGCGCGGCGCGTCGGCGGCAGCAACAGCGAAAGCGACAGCGGAGACCAGGACAAGCAGCAGCCAACAGTCCAGGACGAACCGCACGACTACGCCGATCCCCCGTGGACCAACGACCACAACCGCCGCACCACCACCAGGCGAACAAAGTCTCGCCTCGACTACATCCTGAATTGATAACTGTTTACTTTTGGTGTAAAAAATGATAAAACGTTTGTGCAACATGGGTTGCGTGGGAGGTGGGCGGGAAGTGGAGGATCAAGCGACGCGGGAGAGGGCCAGCTGGGCCGCCTGAGTGCGGGCGTGGCCTTCGCCAAAGGTCTGCGCGTAGATGGCGGCGGCCCGCTCGAGGCACTGCCGGGCATCCCCGCGCTTGTGCTGGCTCACGTAGAACTCGCCCAGGTTGGCCAGCGCCTGTTGCCGCACGCACCGTGAGAAAAACAACACAAATAAATAATATAAAAACAGATAATAATAATCACATTATAATATAACCGACGGCAGGAGATCCTCCAAGAGAACAGAACAACCAATCAAAACCGCAGATAAAAGGCGACAGTGGGATATGCGCGTGTCGTGCCATTGGCGCGTGCGGGGTGTGTCAAGTGCACAGAAGCGAAAGAACAAAAAAGGCGAGTTGGCGTACCTGGCCGACGTCCGGGTGGTGAGGGCCGAAGATCTTCTCGTAGACGTGGAGGGCCTTCTTGTAGAGCTTCTCGGCCTGGTCGGTGTTGCCCGTGGTGAAGTAGAGGACGGCCAAATCGTTGGTAGTCACCGCCACGTCGGCGTGGATCGGCCCCAGCAGGTCCTCGTAGATCTCCAGCGCTCGGCGGTAGAGCGGGATCGCTTCGTTGTACCGACGGAGGAACTGGTAGCAGCCCGCGATGTTCGTCAACGAGCCTGCCATGGCGAACTTGAGGTGAGCACCACGCCGGCACGCGACACGCGACACCCAAGACACACGACACGCAGTACGTACTGGCAACGTCCATGTGGCGAGGTCCAAAGGCGGCCTCGCAGATCTTGAGGGCCTGCTCGAAGAGCGGCAGCGCGCGGGTGTACTGGCCCATGTCCTGGTACAGGGAGCCAATGTTGCTGCAGATGACGGAGAAAGAGAGCCAGTGAGTCTTGAAAAGCTCTAGCAAGAGCCGGCAGAACGCTTCAATCATCGCGCACGGCGTGCTGTGTGTGCTGCGTGTGCTGGGGTGAAAAGGAAGTTACTTGAGGGACTGGGCGTAATCCGGGTGGTGCACGCCGATGACCCGCTCGCGGATGCTCAACGCGCGCTGGTAGAGCGGTTCGGCCATGTCGTACTTGTCCTGCCTCGCGTACAACACCTGTCGACATCCACACACGACCACCGCGCGTCAGCCGTGTGTTGTTTTTGCGTCGTGTCGTTGGTCGTGTCGTTGGTCGTGTCGTTGGTCGTGTCGTGTCGTGTCGTTGGTCGTGTCGTGTCGTGTCGTTGGTCGTGTCGTGTCGTGTCGTTGGTCGTGTCGTGTCGTACGGCGAAATCGTTGAGGGTGAGGGCAAGCTCCGGGTGCGAGTCGCCCAGCAGACGCTCGCGGATGGCCAGGGTCTTGGTGTACAGGGCCTCCGCCTCCTCATATTTGCCGGCCTCCTGCGCCAAGCCCGCCATCGAGTTGAAGGTCCTGTCATCGACAGCGTGCAACATGTTCGAGTGAGTGCCGTGTCACGACTATGTCACAACGCGGTCTGCAACTACGTACTGAGCGACGGACGGGTGGACCGGGCCGTAGACGCTCTCGTAGATGTTGAGGGTGCGGGCGTAGTGCGGGTGGGCTTCGTCGTAGCGCGACTGATCCATGTACAGGCCACCAAGATTGGCCAGCGACATCGCCACTAAAACGTGCATTACAAATGCCACATGTTGAGTTATGGACACCGCACACATGACACGCACGGCCACACACACACACACACACACACGGCACACGAACTGCGGTACCAGTCGGGGTGGTTTCGGCCCGCACGAGGGTCCTCCCTCATTGAGATGGCGCGAAGGAGATAGTCCTCGGCCTCCTTGAAGCGACCCATGTCCTGGTTCAGGCAGCCCACTGGCATCGGCGCAAGCACGCGTGCGTGTCAGCTGGTGGTGCGGGCGCCGAGTCGCAGGTGAGGTGGCGGGGCGGAGCACGTACGCGAGTTGAAGCTCTGGGCGATGTCGGCATGAATCTCACCAAAGATCTTCTGGCGCACGCGAAGCGCGCGAATGTACAACGGCTCTGCTTTATCATACAACCCCTGTTGGTGGGTCGCGCACACAACAATAAATAATGAGAATTTAAAATAGTGTAGTCGTGGTAGTGGTGGTGGTCAGCCTTGAGTGATAGCGAAAGTGGCATTCGCACGGCAGGTGCGTACCTGGTGCCGGTAGAGGATGGCGAGACTGTTCACCGAGGAGGCGAACTCGGGGTTTTCAGGGCCCAGCGTCTTCTCTCGGATCTTCATGGCTCTCTCGTACAGCGGAGCAGCCAGGGCGTACTTGCCTCTGCAGAGAACCCGCCCCAGCGCCATCAGACATTAGTGAACGTCGCGCGCGCATGTGCGTGAGCGGTGGTGAGCTCGAGGTGTCGTATCGATGTGCGCGGCCGCGTGTGTGTCTCGTTCAACTCGATTTGGGGGACAAGTACCGCAAGCGGTAGAGGTAGCCGAGCGCGTCGAGCTTGCTGGCAACGTCCGAGTGCCACGGGTCGTGCTGGTAGATGGTCTCTGAGATCTCGAGCGCTCGCTTGAAGTACATCTCCGCATTATCGAACGCGGCAATGTCCTGCCAAAGGCGCCACAAATCACCAGAGAGAGAGAGAGAGGAATGCCATCAGCGCCTCAAGCGGGTAAGCCCACGAATACGTGGTCGCCGGCGAACCTGCAGGAACTGGCCGGCCGTGTTGAAGATGGCGGCGAGCTCGTTCGGGGCGGGCTGCGCCTGCTCGTACTCGGCGAGGCTCGCCACGAAGCGGTCCTCCACGCTCGTGTGCTTGGTGGCCTCCTGCCAGTACTGGTACAGATCGAACTTGTACTCATCCGCCGACAGCAGCTTGAACATCTCCAGGTCTGCCCGTGCGCCCGACGAAACCAATCATTACCGAGACGACGGCGCCGCGTAGAGATGACACAGCAAAAAGAGAGTGAGCGGAGTGGGATTTGAACCCACGCATCCGAAGATAACAGTGCCTTAAACTGTCGCCTTAGACCGCTCGGCCATCCGCCCCATGAATTTCGTGGCAAATTAAATTGACTAATAAAAGGAATCGTCGTACCGGTGATGCAATCGGCGAGCTGGCCGAAGTCGTTGGCCGACATGAGCTGGTAGGGCACCTCCTCGCACCTGCGCTTCTCCACGCCCACCGCCGAGGGCCTAGAGCATGACACAAAAGGGTTAACTATGTGTGTTGCGTGTTGTTGGTCGCGGCTGTGAGGAGTTACCGGTTGAAGTAGGACACGATGCGCATGCGGTATTGGTTGTAGCGGTTCTGGGGCCGCAGGTAGCGTGCCTCTACGGCTTGCCTCATGTAGTCATGGAAGAACGTCAGGAAGCCCGACCTGCTCACCAGCGATTCCTCCTGGAAGACGACAACGACGACAACAACCACGACGACGCGACGATAAACTCGCATCAGTCGCTCATGATCATGGTGTCAGGTTAGCCGCTGGGGGGGTGGGGTGACGAACCATTGCCAAGTGGAGCGGCGACCAGAGGGAGTGCGGGATGTTGAGGATGTCGAGCAGCTCGCTCTCGGTGAGGCCGCGCCTGCTCACCCAGATCAGGGACAGCACATCGCCGACCAGGCCCTGCAGCGACTTGCCGCCTTTTGACCAGCAACGCCGTGACGGCGGTGAGGAATGCTCGGTCGACTGACAAGAAGAGCCTCGAGAGAAGTGGTGTATGGGGGGGGGGCGCGCACTGCTGCCGGCGTTCTTGGTCTCGAAGTCGCTCTCGAGGCGGGAAAAGACCAGGTTGAAGAGGTCCGGCGGGGTGCGAGCCGTGAGGTAGTGGCTAATCTTGGCGTCCAGGCCCTCGTACACACCAAACACCCTGCGTCGACATTCGTCGTCGTTGAGATACGCCCAAACGCAAAACGTGTCGTATCATGTGTCGTGTGCCGTGTGTGTCGTGTGTCTTACCGCATCTCCTCGAGCAGAGTGCGGAGGAACAGCGGGTTCTGGCACTGCTCGGCCTTGATGATGCGCGCCAGCTGGGCCGGGGTGAAGGATTTGCCGTAGAGGGCCATGTACTCGAGCACCAGAGCCTAGATAAGCAGCAGCCGGGTTTAGAGTGAGTGGGGCAGCTTGGCGGGGCGCAGGTTGCTTCTGGAGGACGTGTGGCGCACCTGTCGCTCGGTCTCGTTGAGGGGCTCCACGCGCAGGGTGTGCCAGCCGCGCTGCTGGATGGTGTTCATGCAGCGGCCGGGCAGAGTGGACACCACCACCTGCACGCCGTTCGGGTACTCGCGCGGCAGCCAGGCCAGATCATGCACCTCCCCCTGCACCGACAACACCAGTTCAGGAGTGCACATGGCGCATGTGCACGACAGACACATAACACGGCACACACGAACCTTGCCACGGTCTTCGAGCTGGTTGAGAGCGTCGAGCACGAGGAGCAGCCCGCCGCGCTTGGCGGCCTCGGTGAGCCAGTCGGGGAAGGCCTCGATGAGCGACCGCAGGTCGGTCGGGATCTCGTCCGGCACGCCGTAGAAGCTCTTGATCTCGCCCATGATCCTGCAGCCACACATGCCACAGCAGCCATTAGGATCGACCTCGATGCTTTTGTCCGCTCTTTGTGCGGGTTCAATTGGCGAACCTGCGCAGGAGGCCAGCGAGATCGGTGCTCTGGGCCGTGCTGCCGATGTAGTGGGTGATCACCAGCCGTTCCGTCTTGTATCTCTCCACGTAGCCCAGCGCCCAGTTGCACACGAGCGCGCTCTTTCCCGAACCGCTCTCGCCTTCCCGCCCAGCGCACCACAAGTCAGCGCACGTACAAGGCGAACACACGCACCACCGCACAACACGACACACGCACACTCGAGTGACGAAGGGCCGTACCGCAGATGACGAGAGGCTTGGAGGGATGGGTGCTGAGGTGCTTGTCGATGTGGTCGAAGTAGTGGCCTCGGCCGACATACACGCGCGCTCTGCTGGCCGCGAAGGCATCGTGCGCCGCACGCTCACGCTGGAGAGGCGTGGGCGCGTCGGTGATAGGGAAGTCCTGGTCGATCGCCGCCTCCAGCGCCTCCACCATCTTCAACGCCATCTCCGCCGGACTGCGTGTGCGTGTGGTGGTGCGTGTGGTGGTGTCAGCCTGTGCATCACCAGATCACCAGCTTCAGGCCCGTGGCTGGTTACCTCTTGTACTGGGTGACGCGTGCGCCGGCGCTCTTGATCTCGTCCTTGAGCTTGCCGAGCTTGGCCTGGAGCTTGACGTCCCGGGCGTCCAGCCCCTTCGTGCTCTGGCCCTGCGCCAATTGGCGGAAGTAGAACAGGCACCGCTCCATCGCCTTGTCCGTCGAGTCGTTCAACAGCGCATGACGGATCTGAATTGTGCGATCAAAGTCACACCTTAGTTCTCTGGTCAGAAATTGTCTTGACGCCGGCAAGAGTACCTCGAGCTCGGTGATGCTACGGTCCTTGTAGTTGGCGATCCACGGGAAGGTCTGCGCGGCTCTCTCGAACGTCTTCGACAGCAACGCGTCACTGAGTGGTGTGGAGGGGTCAGTGTCAGCACAGACCTGATGCATTCCTGACATGCCACAGCCACCTCCCAGTACCTGCATGCCTCATCCGGCTGCGCCCAGCCGTAACGCTCGCCCAACATACACACGAAGTAGGGCCGGCACAGGTCCACTGCGATCACAACGAACGGCCAAGGTCAGCGATTGTGTGGCGGCGGCCAGTGCCGCAGACGTGCGTACCTTCGCGAAGGCAGATGTTGATAGTGTCGCCAGCCTGCGACTGGTCCTCGGTGATGCCCCAGCGCAAGTCGACCTGCGTGAGGAACACGCCGCGGTCGCTACAGAACTTGCGCAGGCGCGGAAAGGCCCACTTCATGAGCTCCTCGCGCTCCATCTCCATGTCCCTGTGGGCGGCGAGCGTCAGTAAGTTTCACAACCGACTGAGAACCGACTGGGCGGTGCGAGAAGGAGGACGCACCTGAACGTGGACGAGATGAAGATGCGGACGTTGCGGCTGTTGGCCTGCTTCAGCTGCAGCTTGGGCCGCGACGAGGTCGCCTGCGGGGCACTCCCTTCCATGTACACCCCGCCGTAGCCTCCCCACACTTTCACTCTGCGCTCGGCGACACGACACAATCGTAAGAGCTCACGGCACGACGCACGACGCACCCAAGACACGACAGAGTGGCAGGAGACATACGAGTAACTCGACGATACGAAGGATTCGACTTGCAGCTCGGTGTTGTTGGCATTCGCGGGCAAGGCGTAGGCGAGGTCGTGGAGCGGCGACGCCGAGTAAGACGCAGGCGTGCTGTTGGTGATGTTGATGTTGACCGCGGGCAGTTGCTGCTGCTGCTGCTGGGCATTGCCGTTTACGCTGCCGGCCCGTTCGCTCAGCTCCTGCGCCCACTTGAGGGCCTGCTCCCACTGCAGGTAGCCGAGGTTGACCAGCTCCTGGATCTTGTTCAGCTCCAGAGCCAGCATCGGGTCGCTGAGTACGGCCGGCAGGTAGGCCAGCAGCTGGGTGACCCGCGACAGGTCCTGCGAGCCCATCGCCTGCTGGTTGATCTCCACACTGTAGGCCGGCTTCTGCTCGTACTGCGGCTGCGGCTGGTACTGGGCCTGCTGCAGTAGCTGTCCGAGGTCGAACTGGCCGAAGGTATCGTTGGACGTCGAGGTTGCAGTCGCAGGCTCGCTGAGCGCTGCCGCGCTGAGGGCTCTCCGCGGATTGATCGTATGCACTAAGCAGTTCGTCCTGGTGGTCACCATACATATCAATTAATATGTGAGCAGAATGGAGAGTCAGACCGTCATAACGGAGAAGGCGAGGAGTACATCATCATGTGGTCGATCGGCTTTCGGACGGCCAGCCCGCTCAACGCTTTGTTCTGCGACATCTGCGGAGTAGCTGCTGGCACTGGGAATGTGACAAGTAAGCGGTGTGTCGTGTGTGTCGTGTGGGCAGCTGCCGCTTACCAGAGGCAACGCTGATGGGCTTCCGAACATTCAGCCCAGACGGTGCGGCCTGTTGCTCTGATCGCAATCAAGGCGTTGTTGGGCACAAACAAGATCATTAGGCGGCGGTGTTGTTCGAAAAAGCATCAAAAAGAGTGGTCGCGGGCTGGCGGCGTACTGGGAGCACTCATGGGCTTTCGCGCGCTAAGTCCTGCGAATGACGGCTGCTGCATCATCATGTGACCTCCTGCACGATGGTGCGTATCAGAGGTGAGTGCTGGCCCAACTGCAAGACTGGACTGGGGTATCACCTCCATCTGGGAACACGCTGGGCGAAGTTCCTGCGCGAGGCGTGAGTGAACATATCGCTCGAGTTAGTCCCTAAGCCAATTGTTTGAATGCAACAATAAAATTATAAAAAAATAATTAAAAACAAAACTAACACCTCACCACCGACTGTCGCATTGGACATCAACTGAGAAGCGTCAAGTGCTTTGTGGGCCGACAGCCCAGAGATGGACATGCGATTTCCCATTTTTCGTGTGGTGGTGGAGCTACTAGAGGGGTGGGTGTTGTTTTCTCGAAAGACTGCACGCCAGAGGTGTTGTGCTGGGTCAGCACCTGAGTCAGCAGTGGGAGACACGGGGGCAGCATTAGCGGCCATGGGCTTGCGTGCCGCCAGCCCTCCAGCAACCAGGCGTTTCATCATGTGCTTGTGTCCAACTTTTTGTCCAAACAATTCAGGGGCACGTACAAGGGCAAGGCCACCGCGACAGCGTGGTGCTCGGGTTGGGACAAAGAAAAAGCAACGGCCCGACAAGAAATTCAGGGAAGCTCAAGGTCCTCATTTTCACTTCAACACCAATGTACGCGATACCTCAAAAAAACAAATAAAAAAAAAGAGGGTGGTACCGGCTGTGGTGCAGCTGGGTGGAAGCGTGGAGGCAGCCAGAGGCGGCCCTGGTGATTGCCACCACCACCAACAACAACAACAAACAGATGTGTTAGCTGTTGGAGGGTGTAGCCCGCTGTCAGAAGCAGAGATGAGAAGCTGCCTGGCTGGGAATGGGCAGGTGCTCGCAGTGGCTTGTGCGCTGACAGCCCACCGACAGAAATGCGTTTGGCCATGTTGCTCTTCTGCCGCAGGAAGAAACAAATTTGGTTCCCAAGCCCAGGAAGGGGGGGGGGTGTACGTTACCCGTGACGGGTGCCTGCAGGGGCCTATGCGCGTTGAGGCCGCCAATGACACGACCTTGCATGTCTAGGGGAGAGGGTGAGCATGTCTGGCGCAGAGCACCAACTACCAGCAATGCCCCAACTGTTCAGTGAACCAATGAACGGGGGGGGGACTTACCTGGCATCAGGTCGAGCAGCTGGTCGGGGGTGGTGCCTGTGTGCACATGACGGTGCTGAGGTTAGTAGTGTCAACTAACCAACGAACAGCCATGTGTAGGCAGCCTACACATGTGCACAACCTGCCAACGGCCCCGGTGCCCGCATGGGCTTGCGCACTTTCAGTCCCTCAAACTCCATCTTTCACGCTGGCAGCCGCCACCAGACTTTCTCTTGTGCAAATGGCAGTTCTCTGAAAATGTATGCGTATTGGGGGGGGGATCGAACCCTCACCAGGACCGCTGGTGGCCTTCATGGGCTTGCGCGCAGAGAGTCCGCCAATGAACCTGTTCATGGTGGCAGAGCTGCGAGGGAATAGACTTGCCTTGTGTGGGTCGTGCTGTGTCCGAAACGTTAGCAAAAATGAAATACTTTTGAGCTGAACCAGCCAACCTTAATCACCAGCACGCAAAATAACTCAGTTCATTGGTGTGGTGGTTTGGTTGATTGTACAGGTCCCAGAGATCGGCTGAGATATGCGGTGTACGGACACAGTCACTTCCTCCGCCATGCCATGGGGGCAGAAGCGCCCGGAGGCGGCGGCGGCGGCGGCGGCGGACCATTGCCACCAGGACCGGCCGCCGGGGCCGATGGTGAATTCCGAGGCAGTGGTGCCGGCGGCGGTGGTGGAGGCCCGCTCGCCGGTGGCGGAAGCGGCGCTGTTGGGGCTGACGGTGGATTCCGGGGTGGCGGTGCCGGCGGCGGTGGCCCAGGCGCAGATACTGGCGGTGGAGGCGCAGGCGCAGGCGCTGATGGCGGGTTGCGTGGCAAAGGTGCGGGTGGAGGCGCCGGCGCAGCCGGGGCTGATGGCGGGTTGCGGGGTAGTGGTGCCGGCGGCGGTGCTGGAGGCGCAGGTGCCGCTGGGGCTGACGGTGGATTCGGGGGTAGTGGTGCTGGCGGCGGGGGCGCTGCCGGCAGATCGCGGGGTAGCGGTGCGGGCGGTGCTGCAACTGGCGCGGCCGGGGGTGCTGGGGGCGTTGGCCCAGCGGAGGCGATTCCGAGCGGCGATGGTGCCAAGGGAGCGGCGGAAGGTAGTGTTGCCAGCACGCGCGGCGAGCCTGGCGCGTCGGTCCGCGGCGACTGGCTGACCAGTACGAGGGCCATGCGCATGGCAGTCAGTTCGGCCTGCATCTGGGCGATCGCGCGGTCTCTTTCCACGAGCTCCTCCTCCAGGCGGCGAATCGTGGCCGCGCTCGAGTCCACGCCCGCCGCATGGCGCTGGGGCCGAGCCTGCTCCTCCACCGACGACGTCGGCTTGTACTGTAGTGGAGATGTCGGCAGTGAGTCGCGTGCGACCGTGTAACAGTTCTTGCGGGGGAGAAGGGGGAGGTACAGGCGGAGGTGCGGCCGGGGCTCCCCCTAGTTGAGCCATCGCTCTGGGTCGGTGGTCGATCGAGGGGCGCTCGGGGTGCCGCGAGACGGGCGGCGGCAGATCAGCAGCAGATGCGCCGACTGGGGCGGTAGCCAGGGCGGGTGGGGCGGCCAGTCTCTTCCTCTCAGTCATGTGCTCGAGCAGCTTCGCCTTGAATGGCCGCCTCAACCGCACCATTCGCGATCGCGTCTGCGAAACACAAACACGCAACACGCAACGCACACAAACAAAGAAGTTGAATCAGAGAAACAGGAAGAAGGTGATTGGGAAGGGTATGGGCAAACCTGGACCACCAGAATGGATTTCTTAATTTTCAAGTATTTACTTCGTAGCATCTTCATGCGGTACCAGGTCTGCATGGCGGACCACAGCAAGAAAGGAAGATCAGTGGTGATGATGATGATGATGATGATGATGATGATGATGATGATGATGATGGTGATGATGATGATGATGATGATGATGATGATGATGATGATGATGATGATGATGATGATGATGATGATGATGATGATGATGATGATGATGATGATGATGATGATGATGATGATGATGATGATGATGATGATGATGATGATAGTCCGGCCATCACACAACAAGATTCAGATATGCTGTGGCGTACCTGAATCTTGAGGGCGGCTCGCTTGGCCTTGACGAATCGGGAACGCGCACGGTATGCCCGGAATGCCCTGCTGATCTTCGACACAGCGCGACGCTTACGCAGGAACAGCTGCCTGTCGTGGTGCGCGCGCATGGCCTGCATCGCACAAGGTGGAGAGTTAGCAAGCTAGCACGCAAGAAAAAGAGCGAGGAGGGTCCAACAAATTCACAGGGGACGCACCAGAAACAAGACATGGCCGAAGTCCTTCAGAGCAGCCTTCCGGGCCAGGTCGAGAATGGAGAACTGCGCCACGACTCCGTTTAGCTTGTGTGGCGGGGAGGTGGGGAAAACGTCGCCGCAGTACGAACCTGATCGTCCTTCAGCAACACCTTGGAGCTGCCGATGAAGTACTGGTCTGGCAGCAGGAGTCCACTATTCTCCTCCATCAGGTCTTCCACCAGCCTCCTGTAGTGTTGAATGGTGACCAGTTTGTGATGGTAGGATGTGAGACTCACAACTGCAAAAAAACGCTGCGCGCGGCGGCTCTTCGCTGTGGTTGGTGGAGGGCGCGTGCCTGCACCCGGCGCCGTAGTCGGCACACCCCATGAGACCGCCCGGGGTCAGCACCATACGCGTGCGTTTGACGAGTATGCGGTAGCTTTTCCAAAATCTCTCAAACGTCTCACGAATAGGGAATCCTGATTTGCTGCGTGCGGCCAACCCCCGGGCGCGCATGATGATGATGATGTAAGCCACCGATCGCGCGCTATGAGCAGAGAGAAGGGGCGTGGGGCGGAGACGTACCGGATCTTGATGGTCTCCATCATGCCGGCGTAGCTGAGCTGATGGAAGACCAACGCCGCGTCGAAGCATCGCTGGATCTTGAACATGTTGGGCTTGATGCAGCGGATGTAATGCGGCTCCGTTTGCGTCAGCAGCTCCATCAACGTTCTCAGTTGCATCTAACATCGACATCAGAGCCAGTTCAAGTCGGACATTGTTATTCAGTGTTGCGTGTTGCGTGTTGCGTGTTGCGTGTTGTGTGCTGTGTGTTGTGTGCTTGTTGTGTGTTGTGTGTCTGGCGGTGGTACCCTAAAGGCTATGCCGATGGTCTTGGGCGCATTGCGGCCCGCACGCGGAGCGCTCACGTCCTCAGGGAAGAGATGACGAAGCAGAGCAAATGTGGAGCTCTTGAAACAGCCGATGATGAGCGGCCCGAGCGGATCGCGATTCTTGTCGAGGAACCCCGGCGCCTGATACATCACCTGTAGTCCCAATGCGACCACCACACACCCTATTGAGGCTTGTTTCTTTTCCAAGGAAGACCAGCAAGAAGGGGGGAATAGCATACGTCGCCGGCGTAGTGTCTGACGATGAAGCTCGGCGAACGGCCCCGCAGGCGCGGCGTTTCGAAATGCGCGTTCTTCTTGTGGTTGTTGGTCACCTTGGCCAGGAAGCTGTCGTCGGAGCCCTTGGGGAACCGCGCCTCCTCGTCCAGCAGCTGCAGAATGCCAGGAGGCGTCGACTGCCAAGGCGGAGCGGTTCGTGAGAGTGAGCGAGTCACGCAAAGAGAACAAGAACGAAAAAGAAAGAAGAGCGTACGCCTTCGATGAGGTCGAGACACCTTTGGTTGTCGTTGAAGGTGATGGCGTTCCAATTCTTGAGACCCTGCGCTTCGTATTCCTTCTGCTCGAGCATGAAGATGTGGTTGTTGAAGTGCTGCTGGAGCGCCTCGTTGGTGAAGTTGATGCACAGCTGCTCGAAGCTGTTTTCCTGTTATTGGATTGGCGGCCGGCACAGTCAGACCGTCAACGAAAATGCAAACGTTCGAGGCGAGGCGTACGGTGAAGTTCTCGAATCCAAAGATGTCCAAGATGCCGATGAACGGGCTCTGCTCGGTGAAGGAGCCCTTGACGGAGTTGTTGATCTGCTCCACCAGCCAACCGAACAGCCGGTCGTAGAGGGTCTTGGCCAGCGTGTCGCGAGCGTCCGTGGCCTGGTAGGTACGCCGATGTCAGTCAGCACCCAAGCGATCGCCCACAATCGAAACCGAATGGGAGAACGGGCGCACCTCGTCCAGAGTGAGTGGTTTGACCAACTTCTCTGAACCAACGGCGATGATTCGCGTGAGCAGCGCGTCCTTGAGCAAGGGTGCCTGTACTCCGAGCAATGTGCTGGCCATCTCCAGCACTATTGATGGTTGGTTGGTTGGTTGGTTGGTTGGTTGGTTGGTTGGTTGTGTGTGTGTTGGTGTGTGTGTGTGTGTGTGTGTGTGTGTGTGTGTGGTTGGTTGGTTGGTTGGTTGGTTGGTT
>NW_004457730.1:39855-54650 GCF_000313135.1 Acanthamoeba castellanii str. Neff | reverse complement strand
GGTTGGTTGGTTGGTTGGTTGGTTGTGTGTGTGTGTGTGTTGGTTGGTTGGTTGGTTGGTTGGTTGGTTGGTTGGTTGGTTGGTTGGTTGGTTGGTTGGTGTCGACGACTGGGTGCAGGGATTGTTCGGCCACGTACCGGATTCGTCGGCGATCTTGGTTTGATCTTTCTCACCGAGGACAAACACGGTGTTGCCCAAGCACAGAATGGCGGCGAGGAGCGAGAGTACATTACCCTGGTCTTCGCTGGACAGGCCCAGTCCATCCATTGCCAACTGTGATTAACGACAATAAAGGAAGAGGGAGGTATGAGTATCTGGAGACGGATGGGCGCAAGGAGTCGTAGTACACACCCGCATCCTCTCCCAGTCGTGTTTGTCGTCGACGTTGGGCAGAGTGTAGACGTCGCTCTGGTTCAAGTAGTGATAGTCCTTGGCCTCCTTCAAGAAATACTTTTCTGTGGCGCATGAAGAGAGTGCGAGCGTGAGCATGAACCCATTCTCAATCCGATCAAACTGCCTTGTGTGCGGTGCGCGTACTCTTCTCTTCCTCGGTTGCTCCAGCGAGGAACATGTAAAATGCGTGATAGTTACGTTCGCCCTGGGTCTGCTTGACTATACGGGATTTCTCCAGCAGGTCTATCAGCCACACCAGCACGGTCTCAGTTAGCGAAGCATACCTTCATTTACACCAAAGGCGACACGTACAGTTGGTGATCCGTGCGCCTTCGATAGCGTTGCATGCGGTGTTGAATCGAATCTCGATGAAGCGCCCCTTGGTAGGTAGAAGTAGAATAAGTGTGCCATCCTCGCCTGGCCTGTCCGACACTAAAGCGAGGGCTACGTACGAAGCGTGAGGAGTTGTTGTTGCGAACGGTAGCGGCATTGCCGAACGCCTCCAGCACCGGGTTGGCGTCCAAAATCTTGCGCTCCACCTCCGAGTGCTTGTTAGTGCACTGGGCCAGGAACTGCATGGTCAGCTTGGTCGCCTCAGTTTTGCCAGCGCCAGACTCACCGCTGCCCAAGATCAGCGCAAAGAAGAACACCGTCAGCGATCATCTTGAGTGCCTTCCTGTAAGATCGCGCGATTTACCTGATGATGACGGCCTGGTTGCGTTTCGACGCTGTGAGGGCGGTGTATGCGGCGTTCGCGGTGGCGTAGATGTGCGGTGGCCGGCTGCCTAGCCGCTTGCCAATGTACTCCTTGACATACTGTGTCGTGTAGATGGGCATGTGCTTGTAGGGGTTCACCGACACCAAAATGGACCCGGTGTAGGTCTGCAGCCATGGCCATCACCCACGGTAACGCACGAGTCAGCAAAGGAGAGCGAAATGAATTCGAGGAGCGTCGCGTACGTAGATGAGGTCCTCCTCGTAACGGCGCTGCAGGTTGAGGAGGATGGACTCTTCGTTGAGCCGGTCGATCCTGATCATGTCCTCCACGCCGCGTTGGGGCATGCCAAGGGCGGCCAACCGCGCCTGCGGGCAAGTGCCGTCGTAGTCACGCAACGGCATTTTGGCGTAGTTGACAGTGTTGGGGTCCTGCTTGACGCCTTCGATGTCGTTGTCGTTAGGGAGGCTGGGCTGCCGCGGGCTCGACGTCGGGACGCGCTTCTTGCTCGGTAGGAGCTGGCCGCGGTCCACGGTCGAGGGAAGGTCGCAGTCCTTGAGCCCGACACCGCCGCCGGCACGGGTGTCGGGTAGCGCTAGCGTGGGTATGGCCACCCCCGCCATCTAGAGAGGTACGGCAAATGCTCTGGGGGCTAGAGATGCGAACCGAGGTGGGAGGGGAGGGCAAAGCGCAAAGATGGTGTGGCCCACAGTCCAGTCCTGGAAGGCGCAACAGTCGGGGCAAGTGGTGAGGTTCTCTTTGAATCGATTCGCCACCACGCCCCCTTGCGGAACACACGCAGCACTCTCCGTTGCCTGCCTAGTAACCTTGTCTTCTTCACCCAACAGGCACTGGTCGGCGTAATTTAGTAGACCCGATTAGGTATGGAAGGAAAATGGACGGAAAACGAAAATACCTTGACGGGGGTTCTCGTTGCTCGTTGCTGACCCGGGTCGTGCACTTGCCGAGTCTCTGGCAGTCACGGCCGGCACCATCATCTGCCACCAGATGGGTGCGGGCCACCATGATGTTGTGACCCAATTTTCCCAGCTGTTACGTAGCCAGGGAGTTCGAAACGTGAGGTACCACCAGCGCTCCGGTCGTGCCACGACTAGTGCACCACGGACACGGCGCACTTGCTCAAGGCCCAGCTCTATTTCTGCCCCAAACGCAACTCGACTTGTAGAACAGCTGCGCGACGAAGGGAAGGAGGAAGACAAAGACGCGTCGCGCCTTCTCCTCTTCGCTTTCGTTCTTCTTCTCTCTTTGCTTTCGCCTTGACTTCGGTGGGCGGCTTATTGCCTGTTGGAACGAGACCGAAAGAGGGGAAGGAGAGGGCGAGGGGCGAGCCCCGATACGAGGCGTTGAAGCAACAAGAACTACGGAAGGGAACTAGAAATAGAGAGATCTGAAGAAGTCAATCGCTACAAGAGATTAAGGGCCGATCTGGGAGGGGTTCAATAGACCGACGCCTCGCCACCTTGCCCATATCAACAAGTGATTAGCGGCAGGGAAGGAAGATCGATTAGGCGCCTTTGGCGGGGGGTCCCTCTCGATGAGCGCGACCACGAGCTCCAGAGGCGGGCCATCGATGGAAGGCGGACCCACCAGCACGACGAGAAAGACGCTCAACCTGTTCGGCACGCTGTCCGGCAGGGGCAAGCGGGTGGCGGTCGCCGCGGCCTCCATCTTCTCCACGGATTCGACTTCCAATTCGAGCACCTCTCCTCGATCCTCATCTGCCTCTTCCTCTGCTTCCAGCTCTACAGCTTCCATCGATTCCTCCTCTTCCTACACGTCGAATGTGAAGGTGACGCCGCTAAGGGTGCCCTCCGTGCGCGAATTGAAACAGCTCTACGAGAAGGACGTCATCCAAGGACGAAGTAGCAGCACAGAATCGCAACGAGGAGGACGAAGTGGCAGCCTCGTCGATTTCCCTGATCTCGGCACGAGCGACAGCGAAGATGACGAAGATCAGCCCTGTGCAGAGGGAGGGGAGGCCACCGGATCGCTTGGACGCAAGAGGGGATCGAAGATCGTGCAGCAGAAGGCCATGCTCTTCGGTGGCGTCAAGTGGAAGCCCAATCCCACCTCCACGACTTCATCTCCGCCTACGCCCAATCTCTCATCGAGCCCGCCCATGACTGTCGACCCCAACAGCCAACAGCGGCGCAAGCCAACACTCGCTTCCTTCACCAAGGCCAAGGATGAGATCGTGCGACCACAAGCCGCCTCGGCCCCCTTCCCATCCACATCTTCGCCGCGCAGCAACAAGAAGAAAGACAAGAAGGAGAAGAAGGAGAAAGACAAGAAGAAAAACAAGAAGGAAAAGGCGGACGACCGAAGCAGCAGCGGAGGCGGCAACGAAGATGAAGCCAACGAAGATGGTGTTGGCAGCAGCGGCAGCCCCAACAACGGCATCAAGCCGCTCACCCTCAGCGACAAGAAGAGGACGCGGCGAGCGCTGACCGACATGGGCCGGCCCGCGCTGCCCCTCTTCCTGCGCTCCTCGGACGACAAGGCCGCCACGAAGAAGAGCAGCCACGCAGGCGACTCGTCGTCGACCGAGTCCCTCTCCCTCGAGGCCATCTCGGACGAGTGGGGCACCTACTCGTCGCACTCGTCGCCCTCCAACAGCACGCGCAAGTCGCCTCGATCGCCCTCAGTGCACAGCGACAATGACCTCGTACGAAACGCTTCGCTCTCTTCTCCCTCTGACTTGCTTGCCTGCTTGGATCGAGCGCGATCCTGACGCCTTGTGGTGTTGTGTGTTGTGTGTTGTGTGTTGTGTGTTGTGTGTTGTGTGTTGTGTGTTGTGTGTTGTGTGTTGTGTGTTGTGTGTTGTGTGTTGTGTGTTGTGTGTTGTGTGTTGTGTGTTGTGTGTTGTGTGTTGTGTGCTATTATTCTGCACAGACGCCCAAGAGCGGTCTCTCGCTCAACATGGCGGCCCTGCAGGCGACCATACAGGTCCAAAAGAGCAGCGAGCGCAAGGGCGATCGGTCGAAGGAGAAGAACGGACCTCGCCCACAGAGTCCGAGGTGCCTCCTCGGCAATCTCTCCATTTTCTTGCACGCACGCACCTAGCACGCATGCATCGATTGATTCATTATTCGGGTGCAGGTCGAGGAATCGCGAGTTCCTGATCAAGACGTTCCAGGAGGAGGCCAACTCCTCCGCTTCGTCTCAGCTCGCACGCAAAAATTCGACCATGGAGGAGGACGATATGGTCAACCTCGACGCATTCGCCTTCTGGCTGCTGGCCGACAACTTCAAGCGATCAGCCAACGTATGTTGCACGCGCCTCTGATAAGTGCCCTTGTTTCACCGCCACTCGTAACTATCATTTTTGTTATTGTTATTGTTTTTGTTGTTATTGTTATTCCTGTTCTCCTTCTCATCGCCGGTGTGTGCAGGTGTGCACGTCACCGGAGGCGCACCGGGTGCGACGAGACTTCGCGGCGGCACTGTACGCCAAGTACCTGCGACCGTCGCAGTGCGCTGTCTCGCCCGCCGCCGCGAGTGCACGCCCGAAATCCCCGCGGCCTTCGGACGCGCCGGTGGTGGTCAGCCCCTCCATTCTGAGCGACATCGAGTCCCAGTTCGCGAAGAAGGACGCCCCACTCCATCCGCTCCTGTTCGAGGGCGCGCAGGCCGAGGTACGCTCGTCAGTCTCCTGCTTCTCGGCGCGTGAGCAAATCAGTGAGGGAGTTCAACTCTAAATCCACTACTCGCTCTCTTTCTTTCTTTCGATCCGGCCGATGTGCGACAGGTGTGGCGGGTCATCACCAAGGACATATCGTATTCGTTCTTCCTGAAGAAGCTCTTCCACTCGGTCCTCACGTGCGACATGGAAGTCGAAGCCTGGAAGAACACACCGCCGCAACCCACGCCCAAAGACGAGGAAGCGGTACACATATTTTCTCTGCTCCCTAATAATGCATTTTATTTTATTTATTTTCCTTTATTTTAATCCTTTAATTCTTTTTCGCTCTGCCAGGCCAAGGAGGGGAGAGCGGTGCAGAATCTGAAGCAGAGCATGTTCCTCATTCCCGACGTTGTGTTTGCCGAGTTCATTCGCTACTCGTCGGCGTCGTCCGGCGTCACAGTCGCCCCGCCAGAGCGTACGCACCCAATCATCAGCCTCGCCGGAGTACTAGTTGATTAATTACCACTCGTCCCCCTATGGCCGTTAGTGAACGGGCTGGTGCAGGGCATGTGGGAGCGAGGGAAGTGGGAAGAGGAGAGCGAGGAGGACGGCGTGAGGATCTCACAAATGACCTTCAACAACGGCTCTCTGCCCGCTTGCCGCGGAATCGGCGTCGTCCCTGCGCCCTCGCATAAGGTATAATATACACCTGATGTGACCGCGTGTTGTTTGTGTCGTGTGTTGTGTGTGTGTGTGTGTGTGTCGTGCTGAATGGGGGGTGGCCACTGCTTGCTTGCCACTGACATACGCGTCTGCATGCAGGTGCTTGACTTTATGATGTCGCTCGACGAACGCAGCATGTGGGATGACCTCTACGGCGTCGGCCGGGTGGAGAAGAATGTGCGAAACGTGGGCCAACTCCTTCGCATCGAGTTGTGGATACCAGGTATGCGCAAATGCTCTCTTGTCGTCTTCGCATGGACTCTTCTTCTCACGTACCCGTCACCCCGCGTGCAGGAGGACGCAATGTACAGGCGCGCGATCTCCTCGTGTTCCGCACGGCCAAGCGCTTCAGCGACGGCACCTGTGTATATTTATACCGTTCGGTACAGTCAGCTGCTCACCGTACTCCTTCACGCACACAACGGGGACGTCCCGACATCGAAGCTGACCGTGCGCTGTGCGATGTCGTGTTAGGTTCACAACCGAGAGTTGCCCTCGCGTGAGAATTGCATTCGAGCGGGCACGAAGCTCTCCGGCTTTTTGATCGTACCCGCTCCCGACAACACGTCCACCATCATCGCCATTTCCCAGGTACCTGTGTTGCAAATGTGACCACTGCGTAGTGTCGTAGGGTCGGTCCCTTATTGATCGTCCCTGTTTAACACAACAACAGCTGGATCCGAAGGGCTATATCCCTCCGACGGCCATTAAAGCCCTCAACCGGATGCAAGTCAAGCTCATCTCGCGGCTCGGCCGACACATCCAAGGTGCTCCGTCTCCCCCTTTTGCGTTATTCACATTCCCTTACTATTTTTATTTATTCTCTTTATTTACCTTAAATCTTTTATATTTTTCTTCAATTTATGGCAGACGTGGCGCGAGCATCGGAGCAGCTGGCTGGGCGTCACGGGGGACTGTCCTCGCCCTTCGTGGTGTCTGCTCTGTACAGTTACAACTGCGCGTGGAACCAGGAGAAGCTGTTTGCCAAGCACAACAAGGACGATTTCGAGGGGGAAAGCGGCAAAGATGGTACGCACCTCTCTCCTTCGAGTCGCCGCCTCCGCTTAAAGCAAAGAATTCTGACGCCTTTCCTCCATGTTCAGCCGAGCCACCACTTCAGCAGGCGTTGGACGGAAACAACGCGGGCATCCGAACCGGCAGCCAGGTAAGCTATTGAAACTCCATTGATATGTCGTGTGTGTGTGTGTGCGCCGTGTGTGTCTGTGTGCGGTGTGTACCGACCTTGGAGCTACGCCATCGCAATAGGCGCCCTGGGTGCATCGCGTACAAAAGTACTTGTCCTTCCGCGAGGGCGACAGGATTGTGGTTCTTGGCAAGAAGAAGCCCAAGGCCGGCAACCCGAGTCGCCTGCTGTTGGGCTACAACGAACGTACCCGAAGCCAGGGCCTGTTCGACGTGGACTACGTGCGATGCGTCCCTGCAAGCGGTGCGTAAAGGGCCTCTTCGTCACCACTCGCACCCACAAACTCACTCCTCCCAAGCAGGCGGCGGCAACACCTCGGGCTCCTCAATCGCTGTGGCATCTGCGGCTGCGATCGCTGTGGCCAGCACGACTGCCGACGCCACGGAGGCCGTCGTGCCCGCGGTCGGCGAAGACGAGAATCACCTGTCGCCCGGCTATCTCGCGCTGGCCGACCTGCTTGGACTCAGTACTTCACCGGCCTTTCGCTTATTATTCCTTAAAATCCATATTATCATTGTTGTTATTCTTATTCTCTCATTTTACATGGAAAGGTGAGTGCGGTCTGCGCATCGTCGAGGCGCTGTGCGGCTGCATCGAAAGCGCGGCCGAAGTGGAGCGGACGGCGCGAGCCTACATGGAGATCCTGCGCGCTTTCCCCAACCGCTCCCTCCCCCTGCTCTTCTCCCTGATCGCCGACGAAGTCCGTGCTACGGGTACGCTGCAGTCGTTCCCACATCTAACATCGGCTCGCCTCTGCGGCTCATTGGTATGCGTTTTGTCTACAGGAAAAGTGCTCGAGTCGACACTGTTCCGTGGCAACGACATCGCGTCGCACCTCCTCTCGGTGTACTGCCAGATCGTGGGCAAGACCTATCTCGTCGACACCTTGCACCACCTCGTCGAGCTGGTTGTCGACACCTACGCCAAGGGGAAGTCTCTCGAAGGTACACACACCGGCCCCTTTGCTTATAATGATAATTGTTCTTCAACCATGTCACCGCAACCCTCCGCTCAACAACAAAAAAACATAACAAAACGCCGCCGCAGTCGACCCCATCCGCATACAGCCCGAGCAGATCCTGGAGAAGAACATCGAGAACCTGGAGCAACTGTGTTCAATCTTCCTCGGCACCATCACTAATTCAATCGCACAATGCCCGATGCCTCTGCGGTACGCAGCACAATACACCTCGCACTCGCACACGCACACGCACACGCACACGCAGCGTCGAACTAACACGATCATATCGCCACCAGAGTGATTTGTCACCACTTGCACAAGGAGGTTGTCCAGAAGTTCCCCGAGAGCAAGTACTCAGTCCTCTCGGGCTTCTTCTTCCTTCGTTTCATCTGCCCCGCTATCGTCAGCCCCGAGCGCTACGGCCTCATCGATGGTTCGTCCCTCGAAATTTATTAGTTTTATTATTTTTATTATTGAACCTATTTTAATTTTATAATTTAATACTGAAATTAACGCTTCGTCTTCCAGCAGAGGACAAGGAGATTTCGGCCGAGTGCAGGCGAGGCCTGGTGCTGGTGTCGAAGGTCATCCAGAACCTGGCCAACGGCGTCGAATTCGGTGAGAAGGAGCAGCACATGACCAAGATCAACCGGTTCATCGCCAGCAACATGGTCTGCGCCGAAGCCTTCTTCGAAGTCCTCTCCACTCCTCCCACGGTACCATGGCCGCATTCTCCGCATTGCTCGCCCTTGTGTAGGCCTTGGCACAGTGAACGCTCATCATTGTTGGGCGGTCGTTGTTTTGTCGACTGATATCACAGATGTCGGAGGCGCTGGAAAAAGTCCCTCTCGAGGAGATGGTGCCGCAGGTCCGCGCGCTCCACTTCGTTCTGTGCTCACACCTGCCGGCCATCGGCTCCAAGCTGGCCAGCATGCCTCCTGCCAAGGTGAGCTCTCCCTATATGCTCCCCCTTGTGTGAGTCGACTCATCGAGTCACCTGCGCTAACAACGTGTGCCGTGCGTTGTGTGTGGCTTGACGCTTGCAGAATTTGGGCGCGGCGCCGTTCAAGCAGCTGACGGAGATTCTCGTTCGCTGTCCGGTCCCGCAACCGATGCCCGAGATCACGGGCCCCGTGCCGCTGCCCAAGAAGCACAAGCTGCGCAAGATCATCCAGAAGGTGCAGATCAAGAAGGAAAAGGCCGACCGCGAGCGCAAGGAGAAGAAGGACAAGGAGCGCAAGGAGCGCGAGCACCAGCGCGAGGTTCGAAAGGAGCAGAGGGCCGCCGACCAACTCGAGAAGGAGCGCAGCGAGAGGCAGCGACAGAAGGAAATCCTGCACCAGGAGATCCGGCGAGTCGGCGGCAACGTGAATCAAATCGAGAAGAGGGAGCCGCCGCCCGTGCCCTCGCGCGCCAGCAAACCCGCGCGCAGAACCGTCGGGAGCGGTACGTCGCTCGGCTCCCCGCCTTTTGCATTCCTCGCATATTTTTTGCTCACCTCCCTCCCCCATTGCTCAGCGCTTGCCTTGGGCTCGCAGCGACGCGGCGACTCCTTCGATGGCACCGCCAGCGACGAAATCAGCACCAAGTCGACATCGGGTACAGTGTTTGCTCGTTTGATCGTTTGATTGATTGTGTGTCGCTGTCTCTTATACTGAACTCCTGCCTCCGGCGCACACAGAGCCGCCGTCGCTGGGCGAGCTCTACACGAAGAAGGACAGCATTCAGCGCGGCATCGAGTCTCTCTTCGTCGCCGCTACCTCGCAGTCCTCCGAATTTG
Source organism: Acanthamoeba castellanii str. Neff (assembly GCF_000313135.1). Classification (NCBI taxonomy): domain Eukaryota; phylum Discosea; order Longamoebia; family Acanthamoebidae; genus Acanthamoeba; species Acanthamoeba castellanii. The sequence continues at coordinate 45,228 of NW_004457730.1, read as the reverse complement.
GCGCCATTCGTACCGTCCCCCCCCCACTGCACAGCGGCCGTCAGGCGGTCGTAGTAGTGACTGAGTTGTTTACTCGCGGCTGTGTGTCTCTGCAGGAGTGGTGGGCGCCTCGGGGAGTTCCGGACCCCGCCGCTCGGCCGCGCACTCTGAGGAGCTGGCCAAGCTGCTCCGGTCCTTCGAGTCGATCGTGCGCCGCATCGACCGACTGGAGAGCGCGACCGCCGCCGAACTGGCGGCGGATTCGACCTCACCTTCCTCCACGCTCGACTCGCCCACCGCGGCGGGACTCTTCTCCGCATCCATGTCGCTTCTCTCCTCTTCACCCTCTTCCTCCTCCGGTTCGCCGCTCTCCTCCCTTCAGTCGAGCGCCGACGCCCTCGGCGTGCGTCCACCCGAAAAGCCGCTGCCGCCATCATCATCGCTTTCCAATATCTCCAGGTTCGTGGGCTCGTGAATTTAGTGTGTCATGTGTGTCGTGTTGACATGGCGTACAACGTGCAGTGGTGCGGTGCCGACAGTGTCGAAAGAGGCACCAGGCGTGCTTGAAGCTTCGGAAGAGGGCGACAATGCCGCCAGCATTGGCGAGGCGTCGCCGCCTGTGCCGCAAATGTGGATGCGCGCCAGCGGCAACGTGGACCGACCGCGCACTTGGCACATGGCACAACCACCACCCTCTCCCTCACCCTCTTCGCCTGCCTCCTCGCCTTCGCCTTCTCCCTCGCCACTCGCCGTCAGCCAACTCACCTTCGCCTGATCCTCCCGTAACATCACAACCAAAAAACTATTTATTTGTTTTTAAATGTTTCGAATTGTTCAATTCGGCCCTTAGCAATTCGGTTTGTTTTTCCGGGGAGAGCCGTTTGGCGAATTCTTGTCGACCGCCACTGGCGCTGAAACGGCTAAGTCCACCGGACTTGGGATTTTTCTTTCGTCTCGTGCCGGCGAAACGACAGAGTCTGATCACACTTGGCGCACGAAGCACCTCCGCCCCGCACTGAGGGTACGCCAGATCCTTCGACTTCACCATTCACAACTGACATTAACTTTTTCGCCTTCCTTGTACACACATTCCATCTCGTACATTTTTGCACCAACACTCCTGATACACGATACGTGCATATATAGAGACGAGCATTAGAGACATTAAAGCATCTCCCAAAGAAGATCGAGAGTTAACCAATCGGTTGGTAGAATGAGCGCCAAGAAGAGGATCGTGATGTCAGACGATGAGGAGGAGGAATACTATCCCCTTCCCACCGCCCCCACGATCGCCCCGGCAGTGGCGGCGGCCGTGGTCGCAGCGGTCGAGAAGCATGTCACCTCGACCAACAGGCCTCCCGTTCATTCGATGGAAATCGAACCCACCACCACGCCGGCATCATCAACCTCCACTCAGGCCAGCGCCAAGCCAACCCCAGCCCAAGCGGCAGCTCCCATCAAGCCTGAACCGAAAGATGAAGAAACAAAGAAACACGGTTTCCTCTTCTGTACGCTCTCAAACCCAGTTTTCCTTCTTTCCTTTTCTTCTCTGTTCACGCATTTCCATTTTCCTTTTGATTTGCTTTGATTGCTTTGATTTTTAAGTTTTAATATTTGCTATTAAAAAGCAGAGATCGAGCAGCAAGCGAAGTGTGAAGGAGGAACAAGAGGACGAGGACGACTTCGCCGAGAAGAAGAGCTCCTCGCGATCTGCGTCATCGTCGAAGAAGCGTTCGAGGCGCGATGAAGACGAAGACGACTTCGAGGACGAGGAGGAAGAGAAGAAGGACAAGAAGAAGAGGAGCAGCAGCAGTAGCAGTAGCAAGAGGAGCAGTTCCTCTTCATCTTCGTTGAAGAAGGACAAGAAGAGCAGTAGCAGCAGGTCATCTTCATCCTCCTCCAAGTCGTCGTCGTCGCGCAAGAGGAAGGCCGACGACGATGAGGAAGAGGAGAAGCCCTCCAAGGGCAAGGCCAAGACCGCCAAGGGCGGCCGCGCGTCGAAGAAGGCCAAGACCGAGGAGGGCGAGTCGTCCGAGTGGAAGTGGTGGCTGGAGAAGAAGGACGGCGACGAGGAGGGCATCAAGTGGACCACGCTCGAGTGGAACGGCGTGCTGTTCCCGCCCGCGTATGAGCCCCACGGCGTCAAGCTCTACTACGACGGCGAGCCCGTGGAGCTGACCAGCGAGCAGGAGGAGGCCGCGACGTACTACGCGCAGTACCTGGAGACGGACCACGTCAAGAAGAAGACCTTCAACGAGAACTTCTTCAAGGACTTCCGCGCGCTGCTCAAGTCGACGCCGGCCGTCTACAAGCGCGTGACCAAGTTCGACCTGTGCGACTTCACCAAGATCAACGCCTTCCTGCAGCAGCGCAAGGAGGAGAAGAAGACGCGCACCAAGGAGGACAAGCAGAAGGAGAAGGAGGAGAAGGAGAAGATCACCGAGAAGTACGGATTCGCGCTGGTCGACGGCCACAAGGTCAAGATCGGCAACTACAGGGTCGAGCCGCCCGGTCTGTTCCTGGGCCGCGGCGCGCACCCGAAGACGGGCCACCTGAAGAAGCGCATCATGCCGGAGGACGTCACGATCAACATCGGCAAGGACGCCAAGGTGCCCAAGTGCCCGATCCCCGGCCACAAGTGGGGCACGGTGACGCACAACAACACCGTGACCTGGCTCGCCATGTGGAAGGAGACCATCAACGGCGGCTTCAAGTACGTGTGGCTGTCGGCCAGCTCGCACATCAAGGGCCAGTCGGACATGAAGAAGTTCGAGACCTCGCGCAAGCTCAAGAACCACATCGACAAGATCCGCAAGAACTACATGAAGGACCTCAAGTCCAAGGAGAAGCTCGAGCGTCAGCGCGCCACCGCGCTGTGGGTGATCGACCACCTCGCTCTCCGTGTCGGTAACGAGAAGGGCGACGACGAGGCCGACACCGTGGGCTGCTGCTCGCTTCGCGTCGAGCACGTCGAGTGCATCGAGCCGGCCACCATCAAGTTCGACTTCCTGGGTAAGGACTCCATGCGCTACGAGAACTCGACCGAGGTGCCGCGCGTCATCTTCAAGAACTTCTGCCTCTTCCGCAAGGGCAAGAAGCCGGCCGACGACCTCTTCGACCGCCTCACCACGACCAACCTCAACTCCTACCTCAAGTCCCTCATGCCGGGTCTCACCGCCAAGGTGTTCCGTACCTACAACGCCTCGTTCACCCTCCAGCAGGAACTAAACAAGCCCATGCCCCGCGACCTCAACGTAGCCGAGAAGGTACTCACTCTGTTTCACGCACACAACACACACGCACGCACTACAGCACGACACACACGCACGACACTCGACTGTACTTGCGCTGATGTTGATGTTGGTGTGCAGGTGCTGCATTACAACAGGGCCAACAGACAAGTGGCGATTCTGTGTAACCATCAGAGGTCCGTCCCGAAGTCCCACTCGGCGCAGATGGAGAAGCTGAAGAATCTGGTGGAGGAACTCGAGGCCGAGAAGAAGAAGCTCCAGCACCGGTACGAGCTGGTCAAGGCCGGCAAGCCCCTGCCCGAGTCCGAGTCGGAGTCCGAGGAGGAGAACAACGAGGACGGCACGCCCAAAAAGAAGAAGAAGGCGTCGCTGCCTACCGACCGGACCCGCATCAAGAAGGCCATCCAGAAGCTCGATGAGCGCATCAAGAACCGCAAGGTCGAGATCGAGCAGAAGGACGAGCTCAAGACCATCGCCCTCGGCACCTCCAAGATCAACTACATGGATCCCAGGATCACCGCCGCCTGGTGCAAGAAGCACGACGTACGTAGCCCATCCGATCAACATTGTTTGATTGTGACCTTGCGCGTTAGTTGTTGTTGTGGCACGAGGCTGACGCCAGCTATGCTATGCTATGCTTTGTGTGTTTGTGCTCACAGGTGCCGATCGAGAAGATCTTCTCCAAGACTCTTCGTGACAAGTTCCCCTGGGCCATGGACGTCGATGCCGACTTCAAGTACTAGGCGAAGGAAGAACGAGGAGAGGGTAAGAGGAGGAGGGGAGAGCGAGAGAGTGTGTGGGTGGTTTGACCGACTTGACCGAAGAGCGCTCAAGAAGGACATCAAGGAGGAAAGGTGTGGGTCGGCCAGAGCGTGGTGGATGTATTTTGCGGTTTGTTTGTGCGAGTAGGAAGAAGACCAACAAGTGTGTTGACTGTACACCACGCCACAAAACAATTGGGCTGTAGTTATTACGGAGGCGCTGGTGAAGTGTGGCCACAAGGTGGTCGCCCCCGTCTTGATCGCCAGTGTGCTACTGGAGAGGCAGGAAGGTAAATCACAAATGTGGTGTGGATGTCGAACAAACTGTCTCTGGGTATGGGACTGAAAATCTGAAGGACAGTGGTGGGCAGGTGGAAGTTGTGCCCAAAACGCAATGTCATCGCAGGGCAACCGACATGTAGTACTGCGGAGCTCACATGCCACACCATTGTCGCTTTGGATCCTTGTTGAGCTTTCAGTGGAACAGCCACGGCCTCAAGACGACACAACCAACCGATCCTGCCTCATCGGGCCCGCTTCCGGGCGCTCTCCCGGCTTGGATTGCAATCCTTGATCCTCGCGTGGCATGCCGTTACATCTCCCGACCACTTCCACTCCATCAGCAGTCGGTCTGCTGGGTGTCCCAGCGTCCCTGTCGTCCCGATCGTCCCACAAGCGGCCAAGCCCACCGGGCCTGCCTCGAAATTTCAGCTGAGAAAAGAGAAAACCAGGCAATTTGCGGGCAGCACCTGCCAACGACTTCTGATGTCGACACGAATTCAAGTCGCCTAAACCCCGCGAAAGAGACAAGCGAACTCACCTGCAGTTCGAGACAAAGCACTAGCCACTACCAACCACTACCGAAGCTGCTTTAGTTAGCACGGCCATTCACTCATACACACACTGAACACACGATGACGACGTCGCTTGCACCTGCCCCGCATCGCCCTCCCGCAGAGCCGCCAGCGGCACCGCCCGAGAGATTCAAGGCCCAAATCACCGTTGCATCTCAATCGCCATCTCAATCACCTCCCGTGACGACCACGCACAAGAAGCACAAGGCGCAGAGTACCTACGTGCACCTCCTGGCCGGCGCGTACGTGTCCTGCCCTCCATTCGTTCTCGATTTCAATCATTCGACGAATTTGAGATTTCTATAGAATCTCCGATTCTTTCTTTTGATTCTATGTTTGTTGATTTTTTTAAAATTTGAGATGACTGTGCCTGTCCTTTGGCATAGTGCCGAGGGTGGTCTGCTGTTCTCCTTCAACAAGCCTGCTAGCCAATATTCGCTAATCTGATCGGATTATTTTTCTTAGGATTGGCGGTGCTACGGGAACTGTCATCACCTGTCCGCTTGAGGTCGTCCGCACACGTCTCCA
>NW_004457730.1:38353-39108 GCF_000313135.1 Acanthamoeba castellanii str. Neff | reverse complement strand
ATGACGTCCCATGTGGTAGTACCCCGATCAGCAGGTTGATGATCTTCCAGTCCTTGTCCATATCGACGCGCGGGTCGGAGTTGAGCCTCTGGATCAAGTGCCTGTGTGGAGTGGGGGAGTGGAGTGGTCAGAACATGCAGCATCGGAGTTAAATCTCGGCACAGCTTCAACGTACTCAAGCTGGTACATGAGGCTGGCCACTCCCGCATTGCTCTGAGCGCCGTTGAGCTGGTCCTGGTCATAGTACGGCTGCACACAGCACCACGTCGGACATAAAATTGGGTCAATAACGGCTTGCAGGTTGTCGAGAGGAAGCCACCATGGTTTGGTACGTACGAACTCAGGCAGCTCGACCACATGTCGCCCCAAGGAGGCGCCCACCACGTTCGGCGAGTAGTGGCGAAAGAAGTTGGCCATCGTGATGGCACCGTCATCGCCGCCGATCGGGGCGCTGCGCACACGCAATAAAAACAGAGCACAGGACGAGATGGTGAGTGTGAGTAGTAACGGACGGTGCGTGAGCCGCCAAGTGCCTGAGGCCGCGGTATTCGTCTAAGATGTCGGGTACATCGCGGCCCATGATGCCGAAGCCGGCGGTGATGCTGTCGCCCAACGCCATCACCACTTTGATGTCCTACGATGTGTAGGAGGTGAGAACCATAACAACAACTGCGCTGCGGTTGGTGCCCGGGGTGCGACCGAAGGACGCAGGTCTTGGATGACTGTGGCATTGTGCGGCGGCAACTTCGGGCAAC
>NW_004457730.1:36677-38312 GCF_000313135.1 Acanthamoeba castellanii str. Neff | reverse complement strand
TCGCAAACGCAAACGCAAAGTGTGACTCACATCATGATGATCTGTACGTGCGTCGATCGACCACAGGCATGGCAGGACTGGCCATCCAGTTCAGTCTGTACGAAAAGGGCAAGAAGCTCCTCCTCTCCCGAACGCACCGATCATCTCGCGGTAACGCGTCTCCACCACCACCTTCGTTCTTCGTTCTTTATTCTCGCTTGACGCGGCGCGAGTGCTGACTTTCATTCTTTCCGCAATTGTTCACTTGTGGGGTGCGACAGAGCAAGGACTCTCGCCGGTGGAGTACCTGGGAATCGCGTCGGGCGCGAAGGGCATTGCGTCGGTCATCACGTACCCGCACGAGGTGCTCCGGACGCGGTTCCGAGAGCAGCGGGGCAAGGAGCGGAGGTACACGGGCCTGGTGCAGGCCGTCAGGCTCATTGCCAAGGAAGAGGGCGTGGCCGGCCTCTACGGCGGACTTGGACCTCATCTTCTTAAGGTACCGTCATCGCATGTCACCTTATCATTGACACACCACACACGACCAACGACACGACCACCGACACGACCACCGACACGACACGCCCCACGCACGCAGCTGAACTCACGTTTTCTCCTTTCTGCACAGGTCATTCCCAATGCGGCAATCATGTTCCTGACCTACGAGTGTGTCGTCGACCTGCTCTCTCCACTGGCGGCCGGCCAATGATTCAAGAGTGCACACCACATTCGCACGTACTGCCACCTGCACGGCCACGGTGAGAGCTACCTTGGCCGCGCTGAGCGGATCCGCAGGCGATGTACATATACATACACCACACCCACTGCTTCCTCCTCTATTTATTGGTCCTCCACCCGGGGCAACAACAAAGATGTCTCAACAACAAACATTTGCCAGCTTACTCAAAAGGAAAAATGCGTTCTGTTTCTGCTTTGGTGAATACGCAGTAGGGAGGTCTCGCAACCGCTTGAAGGCAGTACTCTCCAGCGCAAGCAGCCCAACAAAGGAAAATCCTCACAGGGGAATTCTGCTGTAGTCTCTGCCTCGGCCAGTACACAGCATGGAGGTTGCCTCCACACAACCACAGGGCAGGCCTCTTATTGAGTTGGTTCAAACAGAAATAGTGTACCTCTCAGGCAAGCAAGAGCATTGGTGCGTAGAGGTGAACAACAACACAACACTTTTCTAAAACCTGCTCATCATGGTTTGTGTTTGGCAGGTGGCACCAAGTGATGTTGAGATACTCAGCAGATGCTGACATTGCCTATGTCCAACTTGTAGAGATCTATCCTGGTCTCATTTATCAACAAGATCTAGAAGAGTTTAATGGCTGTGACATCTTTGTGGACTTGGACCATGAAGATAGACTCGTGGGCTTGGAGTTCTTGGATGCTTATGAACAGTTTGGCTGTCACTTCTTCCCTCAATGCCCTGGTTGATTCCCAGCACCGGATCGTAGCCCTCCGCTTCCTCAACGCCGCCACCAAGGTTCACAACAAGATCCCATTATGTCCCCAGCAGCAATGAAAAAAGTTGTTAGCACAAATACAGTGGGTTTGGTGTCAATCAATGTAGAGGCGTGTGCTCTCGGTTGCACATTGGAGTGTGAGGCTGGGGTCAAACGCCTGCGGCTTCCTGTTCCACGGCGTGATCAA